>NC_079200.1:25693754-25958754 GCF_029499605.1 Hyla sarda
ACCCATCTTAATGTTTTCTCACAAATGTATAAATTCTTCATTTCACGTGGTTTTATTTTGTAAGGTTTTATACAGATGCCAAGCAGTGCCTATCAGCCCTCGCTTACGTTACATGGGTCAACCTCATGCAGCTTCTATATCCAGACTGAGAGTTGTAGGTCAAAGACTGCCGGGACGGCCATAGACAGCAGATTTTTGTCACAGTGGATTAGTTCTCTCTTTGGGGAATTGGGACAAGTTGAATTATAAGTTGTTAGTGGTGTCTGGTGACCACTTAAAGGGGTTATCCAGAAAAAAACTTATATATAATCAACTGGCTCCAGAAAGTTAAACCGATTTTTGTAAATTATTTCTATTTAAAAATCTTAATCCTTCCAATAATGATCAGCTGCTGAAGTTGAGTTGTTCTTTTCTGTTTGACAACAGTGCTCTCTGCTGACATCTACTCTGAGCAGTTCCCGAGACAACCAGAGAAGAGGTTTTGCTATGGGGATTTGCTTCTACTCTGGACAGTTCCCGAGACAGGTGTCATCAGAGACAGAAAAGAACAACTCAACTTCAGCAGCTCATAAGTACTCAAAGGCTTAAGATTTTTTAATAGAAGTAATTTACAAATCCTTCCAATAATTATCAGCTGCTGAAGTTGAGTTGTTCTTTTCTGTCTAGGTGCTCTCTGATGACACCTGTCTCGGGAACTGTCCAGAGTAGAAGCAAATCCCCATAGCAAACCTCTTCTACTCTGTGCAGTTCCCGAGACAAGCAAAGATGTCAGCAGAGAGCACTGTTGCCAGACAGAAAAGAACAACTCAACTTCAGCAGCTGATAATAATTGGAAGGATTAAGATTTTTTTAATAGAAGTAATTTACAAATCTGTTTTAACTTTCTGGAGCCAGTTGATATAAAAAAATATTTTTTTTTTTTGCCTGGAACACCCCTTTAACGCCCTATATCTACCACTATTAGTGGTGGGATAGATATCTATCGAGCCGACAGCTTTCTCATGTCTATGGCCAGATTACAGAGGTTTTGTCAGCTCTCTGGACGGGTCTGGTTTAGTAAACTCTTGCATTCCTGTATATAATTTCTGGAAAACATTTTCTGAGAGGAACGACAGAGTTCTGTTGTTCCTCTTGAAAATAAATGAATTTGTTACCATTCCTTGACCATCTCTACACCAGTGTCTCCCAACCAGGGTGCCTCCAGCTGTTGCAAAACTACAACTCCCAGCATGCCCGGACAGCCAACGGCTGTCCAGGCATGCTGGGAGTTGTAGTTTTGCAACAACTGGAGGCACCCATGTTGGGGAAACACTGGTCTAGTTTATGCCAGTGGTTGACTGAACTACATTTCCAGGTGGAACAGCAGAGGGATGTCAAAAAATCGTCAAATTCTAAAAAATAATAAAACACGGCTCTTTGTTTAGCTCAAAGCAGCACTGTCAGTATATCAGAGATAAAAAGTATCTAATCTTTATTATGGCAGATTCCGTAGCAAAAAAGCAGTAATACAAAACGCAGAACCACCAATGCATTTTGGCCATGACTAAGGGCCAATAGAGCACTGAAATGTGTCGGTACTTGGTTTTTTTTTCTTCTCCTTGCTAGTGAGGATATTCAAAACTGGGTACTTTTTATCTCTGATATGTTGCAGTTTGCCCTCATTTACCCCCCAGAAAAGATGCTCCAAAATTATTTTAGTGGTATTTAGTAAACTGGGGACGTCAGGGGAGCTGATGTGTTCTCTTTAGAAGGTTTATCCAGGATATGGAAAAACATGGCTACTTTCAGCCAAAAATGGCACCACACCTATCCTTGGGTTGTGTGTGTGTGTGTGCTATTCCAACGCCGCCCCATTCTCTGCAATTGGAATGATCTGCGGTACAAAAACTGAGGCCAAGAGTGGCACCGTGTTTGATGGAGCAGCTACGTTTCCTTAATCCTAGATAACCCCCTTGTAAGCCTCTGTTCTAGTCTAGCGTATTACGGGTGTATTTTTGTGCCCAGATCAACCTTGGGTCTACTAAAATGAATTTACAGTATTGTTAGTAGCCTGTGATGCTGTACATTCAGACCGTGGATCCCCTGGTTTAAAGGGGTACTCTGCTGGCTGCTCAGCGTTTGGAACAAACTGTTCCGAACGCTGAGCAGCGGAGTACCCCGTTAACTGTTGTGGACCAGTAAGTAGTCGAAAAGGGTTTTATACAAATGGCTAGCCTCTGCGTGGTGTGTATTCTGCAATTATGGATTTCTTTACTGATCAATGTTCTTTTCAATGACTGACTTCAACAAGAAGCATATCTGGAATGTTTAATTATTATTATTTTTTTGTTCTAATGACTACAAAACTGTAAAAAATGATCGATAAAGACCTTTGAATAAATGAATCTGATATTTTATTCTGGGGGGGGGGGGGGGGGGGGAGGCGGGGGATGGGATACCTGACTGGTTGGGAAACAAGGGACTAGAGAATGGGTCGTCTTAAAAAAAAAAAAATAAATAAAAAAAAACCTTTTTTTCTTTTTTTTTTTTGTTTAGTTTGTAGTCTGATGTTGTGAATATCCCGTAACACAGGGTTAAAAGGGGTACTCTGGTGGAAATTTATTTATTTTATTTATTTATTTTTTAATCAACTGGTACCAGAAAGGTTAAACAGATTTGTAAAATTACTTCTATTAAAAATTCTTAATCTTTCCAGTACTTATTAGCTGCTGTATACTACAGAGGAAATTCTTTTCTCTTTGGATTTTGGAGTGCTCTTTGCTGACACCTCTGTCCATTTTAGGAACTGTCCAGAGCAGCGTATGTTTGCCATGGTGATTTTCTCCTACTCTGGACAGTTCCTGACATGGACAGAGAGGTGTCAGCTGAGAGCACTGTGGTCGTGACAGAAAAGAAATCCAAAAAGTGAAGAATTATCTCTTTTCGTATACAGCCGCTAATAAATCCCGGAAGGATTAAGATTTTTTTAATAGAAGTAAATTACAAATCTCCAATAATATAAAGTAGAGAAAAGATGGTGGCTATGGCACCTAACGGTCTATTAAACAATGCAATGAATAGAATTATAAGAGGTCCCACAATTATCCAAGAAAGTGTATAGCGGTAGTCCATATACATGAAGAATGTCCTGCGTAACAGTGGTGCCTGGACAGAATAAATGCAGTACAAAAAATGCCAGTAATAAAGAAAAAGGGTCCGGCAACTCACAGTAAGACGCTAGCTGCTAGTCGACACGACACGTGTCGACTAGCAGCTAGCGTCTTACTGTGAGTCGCCGGACCCTTTTTCTTTATTACTGGCGTAAATTACAAATCTGTTTAACATTCTGGCACCAGTTGATTTAAAAAAAATAAATAAAATTCCACCGGAGTACCCCTTAAAGGTAGGACTTGATGGACTCTTATATTTTCAAATCCTCCATGTGCGATAGATGGCGATTGCCTCACACTAGGGGAAAAATTCTTCCTATCTCTAAATAGTGCGATCAGAATAAATCCTTGGACAAACATTCTAGCCCCATAAAAGTAGTAATCTATTTTTTTCAAGGAAAACATCCAGGCCCTTCTTGAACTTTTTTGAGTCAGACATCACAACATCCTGTGGATGAGTTCCATAGTCCCACTGCTCTTACTGTAAAGAATCTCCATCTGTGGTGATGGTGAAACCTTCTTTCCTCTAGACGTAGAAATTGTTACCGGCCTAGGTATAAATAGATCACTAGAAAGATCTCTGTACTGTCCAATCACATATTTGTACATTGCGATCTAAGCACCACCTTAGAGCAGGCTCTCCCCTAAGCATTTCGTCAATCCCCCCGCGCCCCCCCCCCCCCCCCCCTTCGAAAATGCGTTTGTGTAATGGCCCACTCAGCCAAGCACCAGCTGATTGTGGAAACAAAAAGGGGCAAAAGAGGGGTGCGCACCTCGTGAAAAATACAAAGACTCTAGCAGACGTGGGTGAATAAAGATGGCCTCTTACCAGAAGGTGTTATGCTCAGGGCACAACACATCGGAGCACGTGGATTAAATGCGAACAGTCCGCAGCACAGGTCCTTCCGGTGATCTCAGCAGCCCATCGGTCAACCATACGTGGTCCAACGTTAGGAAGCGGAAAAAATGGGACATCTGGATCAGGCGATTTACTTTAATATTTTATTGGTAAAAACTAGAGATGAGCAAATTTACAGTAAATTCGATTCGTTACGAACTTCTCGGCTCGGCAGTTGATGACTTTTCCTGCATAAATTAGTTCAGCTTTCCGGTGCTCCGGTGGGCTGGAAAAGGTGGATACAGTCCTAGGAGACTCTTTCCTAGGACTGTATCCACCTTTTCCAGCCCACCGGATCACCTGAAAGCTGAACTAATTTATGCAGGATAAGTCATCAACTGCCGAGCCGAGAAGTTCGTGATGAATCGAATTTACTGTGAATTCGCTCATCTCTAGTAAAAACATGAAACGCAACAATACAGGTTCGGCCTGGAAACGCTGTACTGTTGCGTTGCATGTTTTTACCAATACAATATTACAGTGAATCGCCTGATCCAGATGTCCCATTTTTCCCGTTTCCACGTATGTTGAAGCACCAGCTGATTGGCTTAGCCGACCATCCATCCTGCTTATCTCTGAAGGTGGTGGATGGAGCCCTCAAGAATATTGTAAGAGCCGGGTCCCAGTGTTCAGACACTTATCACCTATTCTGTGCATGTAGGAGAAGTTTTGTTCCCCGGAGTACCCCTTTAAGTCTTTATTTTCCATTTCTTCACCCAAGCCTCCAGCTTCTTGAGAAAAATTACCGATGTCTCCCAATATAAGAAAGTACTTGGCACACCGTAAGTAGTTATATCAGTGCAAATGTATTGAGCAATCCCCATAATACGTTACGTTTCGCTCCACTTAGGGCCTTCCTCAGACTTATAAACAGTGTAAACAAATTAAAATCAGAAAATGGATATCTAGTAATGCATGGTCAAGGAAATGACTAGTACATATTTAATATCAGGAATCACTGTAAAATGTGCATTTACGTATATACTGATGAATCCATATACAGAGAGGTTTGGCAGTGAAGGTCTTATATCCGTAATCATAACATATAGAGTACATGGTAAGTTGTTATCTAGCCAAACTGGACATGAAAGAGAAACCATGAAAAAGAAAAGAAATTCCTCTGTAGTATTCAGCAGCTAATAAGTACCGGAAGGATTGAGATTTATTAGAAGTAATTTACAAATCTGTTTTAACTTTCTGGTACCAGTTGATTTAAAAAATAAAAATAAAAAAAAATAAAAAAAAAGTTTTCCACCGGAGTACCCCTTTAAATATGTACTAGTCATTTTCTTGACCATGCATTACTAGATATCTATTTTCTGATTTTTGTTTTGGTTTACACTGTTTATAGGTCTGAGGAAGGTCCTAAGTGGACCAAAACGTAACATGTATTATGGGATTGCTCAATAAATTGGCACCGATATAACTCTACTTACGGTGTGCCAAGTATTTTCTCATATTGCATCAAGGATTGGGACTCCTACGTTGGCACCCTCACCTACTTAGGGAGTGACATAACTTTCTCTAAAGATGTCTCCCAATGGCACATATCTGTCGTAAAGGTTGATCTGCCATGTTTGCTTTTTGTGATTGAATGTTGGCTGCGGGTACGGAACGTACCCGCAGCCAACATTCAATCACAAAAAGCAAACATGGCAGATCAACTTTACGACAGATCTGTGCCATTGGGAGATGGCGTATATATTGGCGTATATGCAGCGTATTTCAAGTTGCACAAAAGCTGCAGTGGGAAATACGCTGCGTATTCCTCGCTCACCATTCACACAGGGCTTTCCGGCGGCAGCCCTATGTGTGCAGTGAGTTTTGGAGGCGGGGCCGTGTGCCGGCGTGACTGTGACGCTCGACTCCGCCTCCAAAACTCACTACACACACAGGGCTTCCGGCGGAAAATCCTTTGTGAATGGTGAGCGAGGGATACGCAGCGTATTTCCCGCTACAGAAATACGCTGCGTATACGCCAAGTGGGAACGTGTCCTAAAAGTTGTTCATGCCAAAAAATAGATCCACACTCTCTCTTAATGGAAGAGGACACCAGGCAGTGGATCAAGGCAGAGGTCATCCATCACTGATTTGTTTTAAATGATGATTTTTGTCGCCCAAAATGACACTTTCACAGACCAATCATGAACGACCAAAGGTTCAGACAAGGTACAGATCGTGCAGCATGTTATCTGATCTCTCGGGAGAAGTGTTATTGATGTCAGCCTTGTATCCTGCAAACAGCAGATGTCATCCAGATGAAGGGCTGTAATCTTCTTGAGCCTTTCATTTAGGGTAATGCACTTTATTGCTTTGATATATCACACGGATGTAAATTATTAGTGTCCATGTCTTAACGCGATTGTATATTGCTGCTGATTTTCCTACCCATTGACCTTCGCCCCTAGAAATCTTATCCCTTATCGAAAGGATAGGGGATAAGATGTCTTGTCGCGGGGGTCCCGCAGCTGGGACCCGGCGTTCGTTTACAACTCTGGGTGTGGGAGGCAGGGGTCGTGACATCGCGGCCAGGCCCCCTCGTGACGTCACACCACATCCCCTCAATGCAAGTCTATGGGAGGCGGCGTGGTGACCGCCACGCCCCCTCCCATAGACTTGCATTGAGGAGCGTGGCCATGACGTCACGACCCCCACCACCCACTCCAAGAGTTCAGAAAAAAATGTTCCGACCGCTGGGGCAGCGGAGTACCCCTTTAAGGGGTAGGAAAATCTTCAGCGCAATATGCGCATGTGAAAATAAATGCTGCTTCCCTCTCATTTGCAGCTGAAAAAGCGCATATAAAATTAAATGAGTCGGCGAATGTTATGCTGTGTGAATCCGGCCTAAAATTTTCACAGCTAATTTTATAAACCATCTTCAGGAAAATCCACAATCTGCTATATATTTTTCTGCATTTTATTCACTGAAGGAAAACTGCAGTTGTGGATTTTGCTGTGGATACCTATGAATCCGCAACAATACAATTAGAGATGAGCGAACTTACAGTAAATTTGATTCGTCACGAACTTCTCGGCGCGGCAGTTGATGACTTATCCTGCATAAATTAGTTCAGCTTTCAGGTGCTCCGGTGGGCTGGAAAAGGTGGATACATTCCTAGGAAAGAGTCTCCTAGGACTGTATCCACCTTTTCCAGACCACCGGAAAGCTGAACTAATTTATGCAGAAAAAGCCATCAACTGCCGAGCCGAGAAGTTCGTGACGAATCGAATTTACTGTAAATTCGCTCATCTCTAAATACAATGCTTGTGACTTCTGACTTCCCTATTGAAGCCAACAGGTAAAATCTGAAACAGTATATAGTAAAAAATAGACATTCGACAGATTTTTAGGTCCAAACTGCTGCTCTGTTTCCACGTTAATAAAGGATTGTCTACATTTTCTTTCATACCACGTATTGGTTTGCTTAAAAGGGTTGTCCAATGAAAGAACCAACCTGTATAAGATGTCAAAAACTATAATAAAGCAACTTGCTAATGTTATTAGCCACAGATCTTTTATCAGCTCTGCTCTCTCTTGTAGCTGGGACCTCACATCAAAGGCTCTGAATGCAGATCTCCTTCCCTCTCCCCTCCTGTCAGCACAGGACAGACCAGTGATGTGAAGGGAGGAGCTGGCATTAAAGGGGTATTCCAGGAATTTTTTTATTTGACTATGCTTCAGGGGCTGTAAAGTTAGTGTAGTTCATAATATAGTGTCTGTACCTGTGTGTGACGGTTTTCTCACAATTCTTATGTGATTTTCACCCCAATATTTATTTTTAACAGCATACAAAATGACTGTTGTCTCAGATTTTTCCCAGGTTGCAATGCGGCCGAGATCTGACTCACTAGTCAGCTGATTACAGGGAGCCTGTCTGCTTCAATGGGTGGAGCGATCACTTGGTGGGAGAGAGATCAATCTGCAACTAATGCAACAGCTGTAGGCACCCTGATTGAAAACAACAGGTCTTTTGAATGGATGCCGCTCATTTATGTTTCAATAGGTGGGGTAGCTGATGTGTGGTTGGGAGGTAAATGGAATTATATGGGATTTGTAGGCAAAGAAGAAAACGCAAAAAGGAAATACCAGTTCACAAAAAGCTAGCCACAGTGTTATGGTATTCTCACAACATAGCCATTAGCCCCAAGACAAGTGCAGATCCTTCCTAAGCATGTCCATTACTGTCTGCCAGGTACGTACTAAAATCACCTTATGGTGGATAACCCCTTTTAATGCTCATTAGATTTGACATTTAGATAAGGCAGCAGGAAGCCTTTCTCAGTCACATTAGTTTCTGCTAGAACAGGCTCACTGCTGCCTTATCTAATCCCCCTTTCACATCACTGGTCTCATCCTAAGCAGACAGGAGGAGGGACTGGAGTAGGCTTCTTGTACAGCTACAAGGGAAGTAGCAGAGCTGATATATAGCAAGAGATGTTCACTAGGACTAATAACATTATATTAGTAAGTTGTAAGACAGTGTTTCCAAACCAGGATGCCTCCAGCTGTTGCTAAACTACAATTCCCAGCATGCCTGGACAGCCTTCGGCTGTCCAGGCATGCTGGGAGTTGTAGTTTTGCAACAGCTGGAGGCATCCTGGTTTGGAAAACACTTCCTTTAAGTTATTACTTTTCCCATTACATAGCTCACATAAGCAAGTTCTCATAAACCACACTCACTTACTGTAGTGCCGAGCAACTTGTCAGCCACCTATGCCCCCTCCTGACTATCAGATGTCAGGATGAGAGAGATATACGGCTGCTAGGCACTGGTGATATCACTGAGGGAGTTCATAGATAGGCCGCATTATAAAGAGCGCATTCAGCTGACATCACCGTGTCTAGCCATCTGGTGCTTTAAATAAACGTTGACCCAGGGGCTTGTTATATGATCTTGTGGAAGATCGGCCTGTGATGTAGTAGTTACGGTATTATACTACAGTAAGGCTATAGTCACACATACCAGTAGTAGTGCGGCAGATAGATGAGTAACAAGCAATACATAGGTGTATATATAGGTGCATGGTGCGGTTTAGAACACAGAATTGACTATCCAGACTGGAGAACATGGAAGCGAGCATTCTTGTGCTAAGTGAGGGATTATGGGTAGTTTTACTACATATAAATGGCATGTAGGCTTACATGGGGCTGCCACAAGCGATGTTGTTATCTTACAAACTGCTGGGGACAAAAAGGTCTGTAAGGCTGGGTTCACACCACGTTTTTGCAATACAGTTCCCGTATCAGGTTTTTGATGAAAAACGGATTCCTGAAAATCGTACTAAACTGTATCAAAACGTGTGTACAAATTTGAATCCGTATACAGTTAGAAAAGTGACGTCCGGTTGCTTCTGTTTTTTTAAGAAAAAAAATGTATAAGTTTTAAACTTTTCACTCCATTATGAATAAAGTTTCACTTGTTTGATTTGAAATTCCAAGAAAAAAAAAAAACTGTTCAAAGTAAAAAAAAAAGTATGGTGCAAACTGGATGGAACCGTACGCACATACGGTTCTGTACGGTTCCCATTGACTCCCATGTTGAAAAAAAAACGGTTACGGGTGAAAAGACGCAAAACAGATGCAATCGGATGCATTGTTTGGCATACGGATTTCAATGGAGAGTCAATGCATACGGTTTTCAATACGGTTCCGTACGGTTTTCAAATTGAAAACTTATATGGAACTGTATTGCAAAAACCTGGTGTGAACCCGGCCTTTAACTGTATCAAAACGTGTGTACAACTTTTAATCCGTATACAGCTACTTAATGTGGGGAACCTGCTACTGCCTACCTAATTTGGGGAGACTGCTACTGCCTACCTAATGTGGGGAGACTGCTACTGCCTACCTAATGTGGGGAACCCCCAGAAGTAGCACCCCCCATCATCCGTCAGCTCATGATATTACCATACGGGGGTAGGGGGAATGGGGGGGGTTGCTGGTGGATGATGAGGGGCGCATGATGGGGGAATTATATGTGAAGGGCGTATGATGGGGCCATTATATGTAATTGGCGCATGATGGGAGCATTATATGTAAGGGGCACATGCGGCCCAGCCTCACCCAGCTCCTACCTCCAGTGGCCCCGGATAATTTAAGTTTGAGACCCCTGGTTTAGCCCCTTTCTCGCCGCCTGATCGCATCTGCGGAATATTACTGTTCCTTTCATCATGATGCTGGAGTGAGTCCCCTCCCATCCGCCTTCTGACCTGGCAATCCGCAATGCCGATTTCGTCATGACGCGAAGTAACCCCTCCCTGCCTTCCCCCGCCCGCGGTACCAAAAAGAAGAAGAGAAGAGGAAGAAAGAAGACTAGCTGCTGCTGCAGGAAAGCGAGCACGAGCAGAGCACAAGAGAGAAAAGGATAAGCAGAACAGAGAAAAGGGGAGAAGAGCAGAGGAAAGGGGAAGTTAGAGCCAAGAAAGGGGATATTGGGATAGCAGATAAGGAAGGAGAGACAACAAAATGGGACAGAACAGAAAAAAAGGGAAGAGGACCAGAGAAGGAAAGCAAAGGGTAAGGGAGCAGAAGGAGAGCAAAGAAAAGGGGAAGAAGAGACAACAAAATGGGATGTAGAGCAGAAAAAATTGGAAGAGGGGCAGAGGAAGGATAGCAAAGGGAAGGGGAATGAGAGCAGAGAAAGGGGAAGGAGAGAAAAAAAAAAGGGGAAGGCGAGCAGAGAAAAGGGGAAGGAGAGAAAAAATAAAAGGGGAAGGCGAGCAGAGAAAAGGGGAAGGAGAGCAGAGAAAAGTTGACTCCTTGGCTGACATCAGAATTGAAGTTTTAAGCCAATCCAATGCATAAAGGGATGTGGGGTGCTAAATAGTTTACCACTATAGGGTCAGGAATACATATTTGTGTTCCTGATTCTATAGTGTTCTTAATACCCTGTCGACAATTTTATTTCAGTTTTAGGAGACACCAACATGAATAACTGAGTAGTCAGACACATTTTTCTTTTATCTATACCCAATGTTTGTGTATAGATATTTTGTAGAATAATTTAATTAGAAAAATAAGATTTCAAGAGCTGTGAATAGCGAGGTTATGATATATATTAAAGTTTGCCTTAAAGGGTACCTCTCATCAAAAAAACTTTTGATATATTATAGATTAATGTATGCAGAATAACTTTACAATTGCATGTTATTAAAAAATGCTTCTTTCTATTTAATTTTCCACTTTGAAGAAATGACCACTAGGGGTCTCCCTACCAGTCCTGGCAGCAAGCATTTCAGACTCATGCTGGAGTCCTAAACACTACGAGCTGCCAGTCTGCTTTGTTCACAAAGGAGAACACTCAGAGCTGCCAGCCCTGCTTTGTTCACAGCCTGTTTGGCTGTGAACAAAGCAGGCTGGCAGCTCTGAGTGTTTAGGACTCCAGCATGAGTCAGAAATGCTTGCTGACAGGACTGATCGGGAAAAATACAATAGAAAGAAGCATATTTTTCATTAACATGTTATTGGAAAGTTATTCAACATTCATTAATCTAAAATATATCAAAAGTTTATTTGATGAGAGGTACCCTTTAAAATATGCAATTTATACAGTTAATTTTAATATCACCTGCTTACTTTTTTTTCTTTTTTTCTTTCTTCTAGAGCCGCCTCTGCCAGGGGATAATAGCTGTAGTAGTTTTCCAACATCTGCAGAGCCACAGGTTGGGGTGTCCTATAAGTGCCCTTATTTAAAGGAGTCCTAGAGAAGCCAAAGGCTGTCAGGGCACAATGGGAGTTGTAGTTTTACAACAGCTTAAGAGCCACAGGTGTGGGAACATTACTATAATATTAAGGGATACCCTATACAGCAGTATTCCTCAACCTGTGGGGCTCCAGCTGTTGCAAAACTACAACCCCCATCATGACCTCATAAGCTTTTGGCTCTTCTAGAACCACTTTATATAAGTGCATCTATGCAACACTCTATATAAAGCAGTGTTCTTCAACATGTTGCTCTTCAGCTGTTAGAGCATGATGGGAGTTGTAGTTTTGCAACAGCTGGAGAGCCGCAGGTTGGGGAACATTTACTATAATATAGGATACCAATATCAGTGATATTACAGAAGGTCTCGATGGTTCGGTGTTGGTCTTTTTGCTGATGCCACAAAGATTTGTAACAGGGTTGATGTTCCTGGAGGGATCCGCTAGAATGGAAAAGGATTTAGGTAAACGAAAGGAAAGGTCAGAACTCTGGACACTGAAATTTAATGTGGATAAGTACAAGATAATGCACCTGGGGCGTAAAAACCCTCGGGCAGAATATAGAATCAGTGATACAGTTCTGATTTCGGTGTCTGAGTCATTATTTCAGAAGACTCGAAGGCATGCAGACAATGTCATAGAGCAGCGGGAAATGCTAGCAGAATGCTTGGTGTATAGGGAGAGGTATTAGCAGTAGGGAGGGAACTGCTTATGGGTGTATAGGGAGAGGTATTAACAATAGAGAGGGAAGTGCTCATGAGTGTATAGGGAGAAATATTAGCAGTAGAAAGAGGGAATTGATCATGGGTGTGTATGGAGAGGTTTTCGCCTTAAAGGGGTACTCTGGTGAAAACCTTTTTTCTTTTAAATCAACTGGTGGCAGAAAGTTAAACATATTTGTAAATTACTTCTATTAAAAAATCTTAATCCTTCCTGTGCTTATTAGCTGCTGAATACTACAGGGGAAATTCTTTTCTTTTTGGAATGCTCTCTGATGACATCACGACCACAGTTCTCTCTGCTGACGTTATTATAATAATAATAACAATTTATTTATTGTTGTCCTTAGTGGGATTTGAACCCAAGTCCCCAGCGCTGCAAGGCAGCAGTGCTAACCACTGAGCCACCATGCTGCCCTTAGCATACATCTGTATGTAGTCAATGATAACACAATCTGCAGGAAACATGCCCCTGTGAACTTACCCTAACAGTTGAGGCCAGATAGCTTCTTTAAGGCAGGGTCACATGGGGCGCATCTGCAGCGTATTTCATGCTGCGGATGCGCCTACAGCAGTCACAGAGAGACTGCAGGGCTAGCTCCAGGCTGCGGCCAGTTAGCTCTGTGTGTCTGCTCGTAGTGGCAGATTTCCCCAGCGTGGTCCTCTTCTGGGTTCCCTGTAGTCAATATGTCACGATGGGGCAATATCCTGCCTTGGCCAGTGATTGGTTGAGCAGCAATGTGACATATTGCGTCCCGCCTTCTTCCTGGTGCCGGGACTCAATACATCATATTGCTGCTCAGCCAATCACTGATCGAGGTGGAACCAGTTGCACATATATAGAAAAGCAAGGAGTCAGCTCACCATGTGTTGCAATCTAGTCCGTCTTGGAGTCTGTTTTCGTGGAAGCACGGAGATAGGAATGGGCCGGGTCCCAAGCAATGAATCGTAGCAGAAAAAAATATGGTGAAATCCAGCTTCCTAAAACTTCAATGTTTTATTAATCTATTTAAAAAAGAACAAAAAAAAGCGTGCAGGTTAAAAGCCAAATGAAACGCTGACGCGTTTCGGTTTAAAGAAAAACTTTATTCATAGCGATGTTGAACGTCACTATGAATAAGGTTTTTCTTTAAACCAAAACGCGTCAACGTTTCATTTGGCTTTTAACCTGCACCCTTTTTTTTTGTTCTATTTTAAATGGATTAATAAAACATTGAAGTTTTAGGAAGCTGGATTTCACCATATTTTTTTCTGGAACCAGCTGCAGCCAGCGATTCACCCGAAACATAACGTATTGACCACAGGAAACCAGGAAGGGGAATGCACCAAGCCCGCAGTGGGACAACAGGGGCATCGGAGAGTGGTGGGAGGTAAGCAGATGTTTTTATATATATATATATATATTATTTTTTTTATACCTGAAAAAATAGCCATGTCCCCATAATAGTGCCAGCTAGAGATGAGCGAACTTACAGTAAATTCGATTCGTCACGAACTTCTCGGCTCGGCGGTTGATGACTTATCCTGCGTAAATTAGTTCAGCCTTCAGGTGCTCCGGTGGGCTGGAAAAGGTGGATACAGTCCTAGGAAAGAGTCTCCTACGACTGTATCCACCTTTTCCAGCCCACGGGAGCACCTGAAGGCTGAACTAATTTATGCAGGAAAAGTCATCAACTGCCGAGCCGAGAAGTTGGTGACGAATCGAATTTACTGTAAGTTCGCTCATCTCTAGTGCCAGCCACACATTGCCACCTTCTCCCAGTAGTGTTAGGGGAGAGTTTGCTGCTTTTCTTTTTTAAATATGGAAGATATAGACGAAACGAAAGGATGTTTATATGCATCTTCGAAAACTTACACTAATCCGTATATACTCGAGTATCAGCAGAGTTTTTGAGCACGATTTTTCGTGCTGAAAACGCCCCCCCCCCCCCCCCCCCTCCGCCTCGCCTTATACCTGAGTGAACAAAAAAACGTTTCTGGCTTTAGCTGTGAGGGGATGGTCTCGGCCGTCCATCTCCGCCTGTGCAGTCCCTTCTCGGTGGTGTTCAACCTGCGGACCTCCGCCATCGGCTGTCCGGGCATGCTGGGAGTTGTAGTTTTGAAACATCTGGAGGTCCACAGGTTGAAGACCACTGCGGCCTTAGTCATCATCCAGACCCCCCTTTTGTTTTCTACTCACCTCCCCTCGGTGGGAAGGAAGGGTGAGCTGGTCCGGGCCATCTATGCTGCAGGGACCATCCGGTGGGGAGGGTTAGTCGTTCCGGACCATCCATCTTCACCGGGAGGCCCTCTTCTCCGCTCCGGGCCGGCCCCGGACTAGTGACGTTGCCTTGACGACGATGCACAGGGACGTCCGTGCGCAGCAGAGGTCTGTGACGTTCCTGTGCTTCGTCGTCAATGCAGCGTCACTAGTCCAAGGCCGGCCCGGAGCGGAGAAGAGGGCCTCCCGGTGAAGATGGAAATCCCAGAACGACTAACCCTCCCCACCGGACGGTCCCTGCAGCATAGATGGCCCGGACCAGCTCACCCTTCCTTCCCACCGAGGGGAGGTGAGTAGAAAACAAAAGGGGGGTCTGGATGATGCCGAAGGCCGCAGTGGTCTTCAATTTGCAAACCTCCAGATGTTTCAAAATTACAACACCCAGCATGCCCGGACAGCCGATGGCTGTCCGGGCATGCTGGGAGTTGTAGTTTTGCAACATCTGGAGGTCCGCAGGTTGAAGACCACTGATGACAGGCAGTGATGATGAGGGGGGGGGGGGGGATAATGACGGGGGTCTGGGTGATGACATGGGGGGGATGATGACAGGGTGATGATGACGGGGGTCTGGATGATGATGGGGGTCTGGATGATGACATGGGGGGATGATGTATTTCCCACTCTAGGCTTATAGTCGTGTCAATAACTTTTTCCTGGGTTTTTGGAGTGAAATTAGGTGCCTCTGCTTATATTCGGGACGGCTTATACTCGAGTATATACGGTATGTGTGTATTTATATATGGATGTATGTTTCTGCATAGCTTTTTATAAATGGTTGAAGATATTTCAATGAAACTTGGTACACGTTACTTATTTGTCAACTAAAGATACGGTAGAGTTAAATTAACCTTAACCCACCCCCTTATGCAAGAATGGTGTTTTTTGTCTGAAGTCCCATGCAAACCTATAGGACTTTCGGTACATCTCGTCACACGGCGGGGCGGCGTGCAGCTCCCCGAGGTGGGTGGGGGGGGATAGGGGATAAGATGTCTTGGGGCCGGAGTACCCCTTTAAGAGGTGGCAGACTAATGTTATACTTTGGCCACCTCTTTATTAGGGCACCTTATATGCCCGGTGTATACCTTTGTGGAACTGCAGCACTTTTCTGTAGATGATCCCAAGCACGAAGCTTTGTACCCTATATTAACCCTCTCAGCCCCAGCGATTAACCTCTCTCCATAGTTTCCCACATCTAGCATTCCTCCGCTTCTCATCCTCATCCAGGGTGATGCCGGGAGGTGTCGTTATATCCACCCCCCCCCCCCACTTATCATGCTCCTTAGCTGGAGGCTCATAGTTGTATTCATGCCCATGTGACTCTCTTGTTCTTTCATCTCCATTACAGTGATTTTTTTGTATATTAACACCACCCATTCTAAGACCCCCATCCCACCACTCCCATGCCTTACAGTAGTGACCCCCCAGCATGGCAGAGCGGAGGTCCTTCTATCGCTTCTTGTGCTGCTGCTGTAATGAGGAGGCACCAGAGAAGAGCCCTTTAATAAGGTAACCGATGGGCAGACTGTGTATATATATACTGTATATGCCTCTGGCCCATGGCTGTCCAGGCATGCTAGAAGTTGTAGTTTTGCAACAGCTGGAGGCCCCCTGGTTGGGAAACACTGCTCTAACGTGTCTTGTACGATACCATATATGATCTACTCCAGTTCTGATATTGCTGTATATGCCTCTACAGCAGTGTTTCCCAACCAAGGGGCCTCCAGCTGTTGCAAAACTACAACTTCTAGCTAGAAGTTGTAGGTTTGCAACAGCTGGAGGCCCCCTGGTTGGGAAACACTGCTCTAATGTGTCTTATACGATACCATATATGATCTACTCCAGTTCTGATATTGCTGTATATGCCTCTACAGCAGTGTTTCCCAGCCAGGGGGCCTCCAGCTGTTGCAAAACTACAACTTCTAGCATGCCCGGACAGCCTTTGGCTGTCCGGGCATGCTAGAAGTTGTAGGTTTGCAACAGCTGGAGGCCCTCTGGTTGGGAAACACTGCTCTAATGTGTCTTAAATTATACCATATATGATCTACTTCAGTTCTGATATTGCTGTATGTGCCTCTACAGCAGTGTTTCCCAACCAGGGGGCCTCCAGCTGTTGCAAAACTACAACTTCTAGCTAGAAGTTGTAGGTTTGCAACAACTGGAGGCCCCCTGGTTGGGAAACACTGCTCTAATGTGTCTTATACGATACCATATATGATCTACTCCAGTTCTGATATTGCTGTATATGCCTCTACAGCAGTGTTTCCCAACCAGGGGTCCTCCAGCTGTTGCAAAACTACTACTTCTAGCATGCCTGGACAGCCTTTGTAGGTTTGCAACAGCTGGAGGCCCCCTGGTTGGGAAACACTGCTCTAATGTGTCTTATACGATACCATATATGATCTACTCCAGTTCTGATATTGCTGTATTTGCCTCTACAGCAGTGTTTCCCAACCAAGGGGCCTCCAGCTGTTGCAAAACTACAACTTCTAGCTAGAAGTTGTAGGTTTGCAACAGCTGGAGGCCCCCTGGTTGGGAAACACTGCTCTGTGTCTTATACGATACCATATATGATCTACTCCAGTTCTGATATTACATGTATCACACACTAAAGTCTGTGTATTTGCTGGGGCACTACAAGGCACAGCATTCCCCCAGAAGTCCTCCTGATCTTTTCAGTGCGATACCATTGAACCAGTACTATACTATAAAAAATTTAAAAAAAAATTCTAGGGTATACAAAGAAATGTCTGCTTAAAACCCCCTTTCTATCTTTGGGCTGTATATCTGGTGTTAAATCTCAACCTTAGGAAAGTGAAGCTGAGCTGCAATACCAGATACAGCCCATGGGCAAGAGTGGTGGCGCTGTTCCTTTTTTTCATTAGTGATATTACGTCTCCCGCTAAATTGGAGATGAAAATAAATGAAAATAAATATTGTATAATGTTGAGGGATTGAACATAGGTAAGGAGGTAAGGTAAATTTATATAGCTTTTTATTTATTTATATATATATATTTTTTTTTTGTGTAGTAATATGTTGTTGTTTTTTTCCATATGTACTGTCTTTAAAAAAAAAATAAAATAAAAAAATCAATAAAGATTAATGGGAAAAAGAGAGTCAAATGCCATTACAGTGCACTGGATTTAGTGGTTCTGGGCTATGGTCAAAATGCACCTATCCCTGCTATTTTAAAGTTTTTTTAAAATTTTTATTTTATTTTTTTAAATCAACTGGTGCCAGAAAGTTAAACAGATTTGTAAATCACTTCTATTAAAAATTCTTAATCCTTCCAGTACTTATCAACTGCTGTATACTACAGAAGAATTATTTTTCTTTTATTGGATTTCCTTTCTGTCTGACCACAGTGCTCTCTGCTGACATCTCTGTCCATGTCAGGAACTGTCCAGAGCAGCATATGTTTGCTATGGGGATTTTTTCCTGCTCTGGACAGTTCCTGACATGGACAGAGGTGTCAGCAGAGGGCACTGTGGTCGTGACAGAAAAGAAATTCAAAAAGAAAAGAACTTACTCAGTAGTATACAGCAGCTAATAAGTACTGGAAGTATTAAGATTTGTAAATTACTTCTATAAAAAAAAAATCTGTTTAAAAAAAAAAAAAGTTTTCCACCGGAGTGCCCCTTTAAACCCACATAATACTACTATAGCACCATATAGTGCCAAGATAATGCTGCCATATACACAGCGTATAGTGGCTAAATAATATACAGCATTTATATACTGTCAATAAAAATAACTTTTGCCACATCCTGCAGTCTGGGATCGCAAGAAAGAGGGGAGAGAGATATTTGGCAGCTGTGTCTTTAAGACCAGGATGGCCCCGTAGGGTTACATTATAAGTCGGTCCTGGTCACGTGACACAGAAAATGCGCTAAGAACCTACTACTACCGTTTCGTTCTTGCGATCAGTCGGATACACAACACACAACTCTGGCCCTGTGTTAACCCTATAATCTGCAGAGATTATCCTAAAATACCTTTTCATTGATGTAGCAGGCGGATTCATACGAGCATAATTTGCATTTTTTAAAACATCCCTGCGGTAATCGCTATGATGCTGTCAGTTTGGATCATTAGACCAGGAATTGCAGCCACAATAAGGCTAATGCTCACACGGCTGAATTTCCATGAAGAATTCTGCCAGAAATTCAGCAGAAATTTACTGCCCATTGACTTCAATGGGATTTCGCTGGCCTATTCACACAGAGGAAATTCTGCAAGGACTTGTCTTAAAATGTGTGGAATTCGGCAACGGATTCCCATTGAAGTCAATGGGGCTTTGAACTTCAGCATAAGGCTGGGATCACATCACGTTTTTCCCATACTGTTTTCAATCAGTTTTTCTAAAGAAAACCGTATGGCAAAAAAACGGATGGAACAGTATGGGAAAAAGTAAACCGTATACTGTTTTTAAAAGTGCCTACAGTTCCGTCCGTTTTTATGAAAAAAAAAACATACGTTTTTGAAAATGTTGTCCATTTTTAATGGGAGGGGTCTTGGGTGGGGACTTTAGGATGCAAATGCGCATGTGCAAAGTAAAAACCGTATACAGTTTCCCATTTACGTCCATGTTAAAAAAAAAAATGTATGCGGTTGCTGTACGGTTTTTAAACAGGAGACAAAACCGTGGTCAACCGTATTGCAAGCAAAGTGTACGCAACCAGATGCATGCGGTTTTCAATTATTTGTCTATGTATACGGTTTTCAATACGGTTCCATACATTTTCAATAATGAAAAAACTTACTTAAAAAACGTGGTGTGAACCCACCCTAATTCTGTCATGAAGTGAATCGAGGCAGAAAAAAACGTTGCGGTGGCGCTGCTCGTTTAGGTCAATTTCACAAAAGGGTCCAGAGGTAAAAAAAAAAAAAAAAAAAGTATGGACCCTTCGGAGGACATCGGCCCTGAACCTGCAGGCTGCAGCTCCAGATCACACGTCTGTACCCCAACACGGAGGGGTTTTATGCATGAACCCAGGGTAATCTAAGGTGAGCACAATACCACCCAGGGCAATTGGGGACCCTTTTTTTCACACGGAAATACACGAGGCGCTGCCCTCCATTTTTTTTTCTCCCACTTTCTAATTCAGTTATAAGAACACAGAAATTCAGCGGAAATTCCGCAAAAATTCCACTGCAAGCTTTCCGGAATGGAATTTAAAAGCTTGCAGTGGATTTTTTGCTGAATTTCCGCAGAATTTCTGTGTTCTTATAACAGAATTATGCTGAAATTCAAAGCCCCATTGATGTGTGAACGTGGCCTAAGGGTGATAAAATGCACCTGTTTAATGCTCTTATGAATGCAGCGCGAGGTCACTGTGGGGACCGTAGGAGAGGGGTTAAAGGGGTTATCCAGGAAAAAACTTTTTTTTATATATATATGTCATCTGGTTCCAGAAAGTTAAACAGATTTGTAAATTACTTCTCATAAAAAAAATCTTAATCCTTTCAGTACTTATGAGCTGGTGAAGTTGAGTTGTTCTGCTCAGGAACTGTCCAGAGTAGAAGCACATCCCCATAGCAAACCTCTTCTACTCTGTGCAGTTCCCGAGACAAGCAGAGATGTCAGCAGAGAGCACTGTTGCCAGACAGAAAAGAACAACTCAACTTCAGCAGCTGATAATTATTGGAAGGATTAAGATTTTTTAATAGAAATAATTTGCAAATCTATTTAACTTTCTTGAGCCAGTTGATTTAAAAAAAAAAATAGTTTTTTCCTGGAATACCCCTTTAATACCAGGGTGGTGCGGACCACATTCTAATGGATGTTGGAACATGCTCAAGGTTGTGGTCTCCATAGGTTCTTAAAGGGGTACTCCGGCCCTAAGACATCTAATCCCCTATCCAAAGGATTGGAGATAAGATGTCTGACCGCGGTAGTCCCGCTGCCGGGGACCCCCGCAATCTTGCATTCGGCACCCACCTCTTTGAGCTACACGCCGCGCTGCCAGCTCACAAACTGCCGGTTGCCGAGCCTGTGTGCCGTCACCCCCCGCTATGCAAGTCTATGGGAGGGGGCGTGACGGCCGTCACTCCCCCTCCCATAGACTTGCATAGCGGGGGTGACGTCACACGGGGGCGGAGTCGTGACGTCACAATACTCCGGCCCCGTGGTCGGCACCCGGCAGTTTGTGAGCTGGCAGCTCGGCATGCAGCTTAAAGAGGTGGGTGCAGCATGCAAGATTGCGGGGGTCCCCAGCGGCGGGACCCCCTTGGTCAGACATCCTATCCCCTATCCTTTAGACACCAGGGCCTCCTTAGGCTATGTTTACACGACAAAACCACAAGGAAAAAAACGGGGTCATTTAAACCACAAGTATTACAAACGTATACATTTTTATTGATAAACATTACATAAAAAAATGGAGGAGTTCCATTCAAGGTTTTGTATGTTTACACAACTTAATTGCTTCGGAATTTCCACAATTGTTTCCGAATTTCGGCGGAATTTCTGTGTGCTCAAAACATTAAATTTCACCAGAATGCAAAGCCCTATTGAGTTAAATGGAATTCCGCCTGCAAAATTTAAAGACAGTTTTTTACATTTCTGCTGCGGGAGTTTCTGTGTGAATGGGACAGCGAAATCCCATTAAACTTAATAGCCAGTAATTCTGCACAGAAATTCTGCTGTGTGAACATAGCCATAGGGTGCTCATGAGTGCCTTTGTCTCAAATTCCTTATTTTTGGTGTGAAGCCCTCCATCCTCTATGGAGGCCACTACTATAATAAACCAAGTAGAAAGTACTTTAACTCAAGCATATTGATGTCTTTATGGTTTGTGGCCCATTAGGGGGACTGCATTGTGATGCTTATTTATGCTAATAACATACATTGTTAAAGGGGTTATCCATGGAAATTTTTTTTTTTTTTTTTTTTATATATATCAACTGGCTCCAGAAAGTTAAACAGATTTGTAAATTACTTCTATTAAAAAAAATCTTAATCCTTTCAGTACTTATGAGCTGCTGAAGTTGAGTTGTTCTTTTCTGTCTAAGTGCACTCTGATGACACTTGTCTCGGGAACCGTCCAGAGTAGAAGTAAATCCCCATAGCAAACCCCTTCTACTCTCTGCAGTTCCAGAGGCAAGCAGAGATGTCAGCAGAGAGCACTGTTGCCAGACACAAAAGAACAACTCAACTTTAGCAGCTGATAATTATTGGAAGGATTAAGATTTTTTTAATAGACGTAATTTAAAAATCTGTTTAAAGGGGTTCTCCAGTGCTTAGACATCTTATAAGATGCCTGATCGCGGGAGTCCCGCCGCTGAGGACCCCCGGGATCTTGCACGCGGCACCCCGTTTATAATCAGTCCCCGGAGCGTGTTCGCTCCGGGTCTGATTACCGGTGACCACAGGGCCGACGGCGTGTGACGTTACGCCTCCGCCCCTTAATGCAAGCCTACGGGAGGAGGCGTGACAGCTATCACTCCCCCTCCCATAGGCTTGCATTGAGGGGCGGAGCGTGAAGTCACACGCCGTCGGCCCTGTCTAAGCACCGAAGTACCCCTTTAACTTTCTGGAGCCAATTGATACATAAAAAAAAGTTTTTTTTTCCTGGAATACCCCTTTAAACCTGCAGGAAACTATATTACAAGCTTTAAGGTTGGTAAAATCTTAAAGGGAACCTGTCATCACCTTCATACAACCTGAACCAGGAGCCATAAAGGTGGTCAACAGCATCTTCTCCCCGCCCCACCAGCTTTGAATAATACATCTGTGATAGAGGGTGTGATGAGGGCAGATGGAATTACCCTAGGTGCAGATGGCATTAACCCCTTGTATTCGTGACGCTAGGGCGTGGTTTATCCTCAATACCACCTGAAGGTATACCGCTGGATCCTGGGCTAGGCACGGGGGCAATATTGACACCGACGCCAAGTTACGGACAACGGTATCTTTACTGAGTAACAGATGGAACAGTCTATACAGTTCAGCCAGGGCCCACGGAGGTGACCAGTGACTCAGAGACCTTAAGGGCTTGCTGGGACTTGTAGTAGAGGTGGATAATTTAGTGCAGGCCACATTGACTAGAAAGATGATTTTGATTTGACTGACAGGACTGTGACTTACTTGCAGGTTTGTAGCTTGTGACTGCAGACTGGACTGGAGGCCTCCTATGACTCTGGACACACATTTAGGAACGACTTGACTGGACCTCAGAGCCTGCAAATGCTCCACCCAGGGCTTATATGGGGGAGGCTCTGGTGGGGTCCCATTGGTCACCCTTAAGTCACCTGGTTACTGATATCTTCTGGGTAACAATCACATGGTTAACAGTCTTAAAGATACAAAACCCTTGCATATATATACACCGTGTTTCTCTGGATCTTATATTAATTTTAGTCACGAAAAACACACTAGGGCTTATTTTCATCGTAGGGCTTATTTATTTATGGTATGTACATTTAACAACATACCGTACATTGCCCCCCAATGTCCCCCCCCCCCCCCCACCGCCGGATTATCAGCCCAGCGCAGCACCCCACATCGGGGGACTAATCGTACCGTGTGTCACCCACGAGGGCTGCGTCTCCCCCCCCCCCCCCGCCAAATAGTTATCAGCCGCTGCGCTGTTCTCTGTATTCCTGTTCCCGGGCTGCAAATATTAAAAAACAAACTTTAACTTAAATTCGTCCTCCGTTCCCCCGTTGCTAAGGAACCGGCCTCATGGTCCCTCCGCTGTTCTTGCTGCTTCCTGGGGATGGGAACATCACAGCCTTCAGCCTATCACCGGCCGCAGCAATGTCCCGCCTCTGCCGATAATGGGCCAAGCCCACTGTCATATAAGACGCCAGCCGGTTCCTTAGCAACGGGGAACAGAGGACGAAGGTAAGTTAAAGTTTGTTTTTTAATATTTGCATTGGCATTGCCTAGGTCTTATTTTCGGGGTAGCCCACCCCGATAATCCAGCTAGGGCTTATTTTCGGGGTAGGGTGTATTTTCCGGGAAACAGGGGGGGGGTATATATATATATATATATATATATGTGGGAAGCCTATCAGGCTGAATTTGTGGGAGGGGCTTTGGCTATTTAACATCCATCGGCCCCTCCCTCTGGGCGTATGCTGGGTTGGCGAAATTGCGGGGGTTCTTTCGTTGCGTACGCTGGGTCAGTTGTGTGGTGGTGCAGGTAAGTGCCGGGTGACCGGCAGGTTTCTTTTACTGGGGACCTGGTCTGTTGCTATTGCTCCCCTCGTTTGGCGGGCAGGCTCCAGCACCCAGCGTGTTATGTAGGCGGCGGTCCGTCGGTGCAGCGCATGCCCGGGCTGGCCGCAGTGAACACGGCCTCTGGATCCAGCGGCAGCTGGCGGCATGGCAGGCACGGGGAGACGCGACCCACTTGGGTCTCCCTGTGCCGGCGTCTCACGTGCAACACGGGGCTCTGAACGGGCGGAGTCACAGCATGCCAGTGAGCCGGCGGTATAGCTCCACGGATGGCCAGCAGGTGGTGCTGAAAAAAAAATAATAAAAATGTGTGTGTGTGAGGAAATGTTAGGCTTACAGAGTGTATTGGTACCATGCAGTAATAGGGGCTGGCTCATGGTGCACCGGTGTCAGGCCACAGTTCCTGACACATGCACTGTCGCAGACAAGGGGCAGCTTGTAAAGTTAATAATACGATAATGCATATTACTGTGGCTTCGGTTTAGGGGGGGGGGGGGGTGGTCATGCATATCGGGGTACCGGGTCAGAAGCTTGGGGTAGTCAAGTAATTAGTGGGGTTGGGGTAGTTTCAGGCATAGGGGGGGGGTAAGGGGGGGTCAGCATGTATGGGTCAGAGGTGGTAGGTGGCGCGTAAACCATATGGTTAGTACACTGTTAGTTTCTCTTGCAGTTTAGGTGGGCTGTATACAGTTAGGTTGTCGTTACGTTCCTGGTCATTGCAAATTTGGCTACGGTCAGTACCAACCGTACGGCGGTTGTTCATGTTATTTATTCACGTTTCACGTCGGTCATCACTTTCGCTAGCAGACGCTAGTTCACGTCATTTCAGTCAAATGCTTAATACTCCTGTTACATTAGTTAATGTTACGCACTACTGCTGTTACACATAGGCCCTGAATCACTGTATATCTGACTCGACATGTCAGATAGGGTTCAAGGCGTCATTGCTACTGTCACGCATACAGAGCATTTCGTTTACACGGGTAGTGGTCACTGCGATCTTGACTCTTCTTCAAGGGTGATCACTTGCCTGCGGTGGTTGCTGACACGTCTTCAGAGCCATCGCTAGTTAGTTAGAAACGGTGCACACTATAATCTTGACTCGCAGTCAGGAGGTGTTCACGGTTTAATTATTCATGACTATACGCGTCATGCACACGTTCTCGGTCAGACACACGGTCAGGCCTCGTTTCAAACTATTCAGGTGGTACTCTGGGTCGCACTGGCACTACGGTCAGCACTCTTGGGTTCAGCCACATTGCACGGGCAGTCTGCAGCTGTAAGCTAACATTAAGTATGTATTCGATTGTTTGCAGGGTTACAGTCGATTTGCTGTTCGTTCAGACGTCTTACTGTTGTGTTACAGTGGTGGTAAGGTCAGTCAGTACTCAGCAAGGGGGGTACACGTTTCTCATATCTGGTGACTCACGATTACCGTTTTGTTTCCCCGGCACCCGTTACGGCCCGGACAGGTCATGTCTCACGTGTCAGACATAGAGGACCCGATGTCCATCCCTGATACACCAGCTAGAAGCTCCGTGCGAGGGACGCCCTCCTCTGCAGCTTACAGGGCTTGGACGATCCCCAAATTGATGGAGGAGTTGCGCAAGAGAGCAATTCCATTTCCAGCAACCGCCCGAAAAGCAGAGTTGTACAAACTCCTCATGGCGGATCAGGGGGCTGGCGACAGTCAGGAGGGGACCTCGAGCCAGTCCACCCTCTCTGAACTGCATGCAATGATGACTTCCATGTTGGGCAGGCTGGATTCTCTGGAGAGAAGGGGCATTCAGGGGCCTCCAGCTCCAGCAGCATTGCAGGCGCCAACGCCTACACAGATGTCTGCACCTGTTCCGGTAGGCAACCCAGGTAGGCGCTCTGGGCCACCAAGGGTGTCACCAGTCCATTTTGTCCCAGCAGCCCTGAGAAAAGACATACTTGAAGGGAAGGACATCAATTTGGCGGCCCTGTTGCTATCTGCCTTCGACGTTGAGGACACTAGAACGGTAGCATGCGCTGACTTATCTGTTGTCCTTAAGAGTAAGGACACCAGGCTGAAACGGAAGCTAAATATCCATGAGTTTGTGATTGCCTTCAGCAAATACAGGGAGGTGATATGCTCAGCCAGGTCGGAGCGCAGAGAGGAGATCGACCTGTATTTGCTGAGGGTTACTGAATACGCATACAAATACGGTGGTACACATTTCTACGATTATCATAGAAGTTTCTCAGCCATGGCAGCGGCGGCCTTCAGCCAAGATGGGTACCTCACGGACTGGAGCATCGAAGATTCACAGATGTTCTGCAGCCACTTCGCAAATCTCAAATTCCCCGCATGTGCCGCCTGTCAATCAATCACGCATACTACGGCGTGGTGTGTGGGGCTGGCTCAACAGGGCGAGCAGGGCGCCACCAGACCGTCCACTTCCACGGACAGTTTCAGCAGGTCCGCACCTTCCGTGGATAAGTTGGGCCGTCCAGTACACTACCTCGGAGGCTCACAAATTTGTAACAACTATAACATGTCTTCGTGCAACTTCAGCAATTGCAGGTTATTACACGTCTGCTTCTACTGCTTCAGGGCACATCCGGGCTCTGCATGTAGGCAGAAAGGGCCAGCATGACTAGGCGGGGTACGTACCCCAGTCCTGGCCGCTCTGCTCGCGGATCACCCGGACCCAGATTGGGTCCAATGGTTGATCAATAGTTTTGATAGAGGCTTCCACGCCGGCATGGTCACACTGCCGCAGGCCACATTTGAATGCGACAATCTGCTGTCTGCCGTAAACGATCCCGCTGTTGTCACTGAATTAATAAATGCTGAGCTAATGAAAGGTTATATGATTGGCCCCTTGTTAGTTTCTCCATTCAGGTCTTGGAGGGTCAGTCCGGTAGGGGTGGTAACAGGCAAGTTCAATGGGAAAAAGAGACTGATATTTGACTTGTCGGCTCCTCATGGGTCACTTGTCCCCAGTATCAACTCTCTCATTCCATCCGAGGAGTTTAGCATGCATTATTCTTCCATAGACCAGGCTATTCAGGTCATCTTGGCGCTCGGCCCAGGGACTTGGATGGCGAAGGCGGATATCACTGACGCCTTCAAGTTGCTGCCATTGCACAGGGACCAGTGGCAATGGTTTGGGCTCAAATGGCAAGGGGCATATTATTTTGCTTCCAAGTTGACTTTCGGATGCAAGAGCAGCCCGTGGCTGTTTGACCAACTGGCCCAGGCATTGCACTGGCTGCTGGTTAATGTCTCTGGATGCAGCCAGGTCATCCATTACTTGGATGACTTTCTTCTGCTCAGTCGCCCGAGGGAAGAGCCGGACCAGTTGGTCAGATTGCTGAAACTGTTCACTGATATTGGGGTGCCAGTGTCTCCCAAGAAAACGGTCGGTCCAACTAAGTGTCTCACCTTTCTGGGAGTAATCCTAGATTCAGTCGCAATGCAAGTCAGCTTGCCCACTGACAAACTCAACCGTATCAGAGACACTATCCACAAGTACACGGTCTCCCAGGTCACGACCAAGGGCGAGTTGCAGAGCTTGCTGGGAATGCTGGCATTTGCTATGCGAGCAATCCCGCAGGGCAGAGCATTCGTATCCAGAATATTGTCTTTGCTGCATGGTGTCCCTCATCAACACAGTAGGGTTTGGTTAGATTGCCAAGCCCTGGCTGACCTGAACATGTGGGATAGGTTCATGGCACAATGGAATGGGACGGCTATGTTTGTCCCGCCAGCCTCCGAGTTGTCCCCCAAGATCTGCACCGATGCGTCATCTTCCATCGGTTATGGTGCAGTGTGGGGCAGCAGGTGGATGGCGGGCCAATGGTCTAAGCAGGTATTGGCTCTGGCAGGCTTCAGCAGCACTTCGGCACTTTTTGAGGTTTTCCCCATTGTAGCAGCTGCAGTGACATGGGGCGACAAGTGGTCAGGGCAGACGGTGGAGTTTCAGTGTGACAATCAGGCGACAGTTGCCATAGTCAACAAGGGCAGTTCCGGGCATGCTACTGTCATGTCATTCATGCGCAGACTAGTCTGGGTGTCCTTACAACACAACTTCAATTTTGTAGCCAGACACATACCGGGGGTAGACAACACGGCCGCAGATGCTCTGTCCAGGGCTAATTTCCATCTCTTTTCACAGGTGGCTCCGCAAGCAGACGCAGTAGGAACACAACCCCCTTGCCTGGCACAATTAATCTTGGACTGAATTATTACACACAGGTGGCCCGGAAATTAATGTCGGACGCCTTAGCCCCCAATACCAGAAAGGCCTATCATGCAGCACACGACACCTTCAGGGCATATCTGTCGCAACATAGCATCCCCTTTTCTTACGACACCACTATCATTCTATCTTTCATCGGTTTCTGCCACTCTTCTCTGCACCTATCTCATAGCACTATCAAATCTTACCTTTCGGGCATTCAGCATTTCATTTCTTTATCCCACCCAGACAGGCTATCTATCCTATCATCTCAGGCTGTCAAGGCTGCGCTCAGAGGGGTGGTGGCTCGTAGCGCCACAGCGCCAACTCTCAGGAAACCGATCAGCGGCGAGCTGTTCCGAGCCATGTCTGACGCATTAGCCAATAACCCGTTTGGCTTCGAGCGCAGTCTGATAATCAAATCTGCCATTTATCTAGCCTTCTATGGCTTCCTCCGGCCGGGTGAATTTTCATGTGTCAGGCGGGGAGCGACACATCCACAGAAGGCTCATTTAAGGTGGCAGGGTTCTTGGTTCGAAGTTTCACTGTCTGTCACAAAAACTTGTAGGTGGGGGGCGGTGGTTAAGTATTTTCCTTCAGGCAACAACTGGTGCCCGGTGGCGGTGTTGGCACAACTGGTTGAGTTCCTCCATGATAAGCCTCCGGAGTCGCCACTGTTGCCTTTCGGTGGGGGTGCTCTTACCACTTCTCTTTTCACATCGCATGTCCGCACGCTGCTTGGTAATTTAGGACACAACCCCAGAGAGTTCTCAGGTCACTCATTCCGCATAGGAGCAGCATCGGCGGCCTCCAGGCACAAAGTGCCTGTACATGTCATCCAGAAGTTGGGGAGGTGGCGGTCTGATGCATATACCACTTATGTCCCAGATCCCTCAAGGGAAATGGCAGAGGCATTTCAATTTTTGGCGCTATAAATAAATGATACTTAATTACCCTAACTGGTGGTGTATTTTTGCCCTCTATAGGCGGACCCTCGACGCGGTTTTCAGGCACACCTCAACCGCTGTTCTATGTTATAAGTAGAGTTTTGTGTTAGGTCTTGGTAAATCTAGTTTCTTGCAGGTGGCCTTGGCAGGAGATAACAGGTAAGCCCACGCACGGGTCAAAGTCCTGACCACAAATATATATATATATAACATAGGGGATAATATACAATTACAGCAAACAGATGTGGGGGGCCCAGGGAACACTGCAGGAGGCTGCCTGACAGGGCAGCAAGGGTACGGGGTAACACCTCCCGCACTGGGCCACCACACATCTCTCCTTATAAACAAGCAGTGAGAGATCTATCAATCAAGGCTGGTGGGGTTGGAAGAAGCCGCTGTTGACCTTGATGCAGGGGCGTAGCTATAGAGGTAGCAGTCACACTAGGGCCCTGGTGCCTAAAGGGGCCCCAAAGGACATCTGCCCCATTAGAGACCAGTAATATAATTGGCACATGGGGCCCCGTTGCAGATTTTGCATCGGGGCCCAGAAGATACAAGCTCCGCCTCCGCCTTGATGACTGGCGGGTCAGGCTGTATGAAGGTGATGACAGGTTCCCTTTAATAAAATAATAGGTATATTACTTTGCCAATTGTATTATATGTACTGGAAGGTTGAGTCACTTACCTTTAGTGATGTCTAGGGTGGTTCTATAGGCCAACAATGCAGCTAATTCCCAGGGAGCATAGAGTAAAAGGAGGAAATAACGTGAATAAGACGACTTTATCATAAAGCTGCTGTTTCTTAGTGCCAAGAAGTTCTCAGAGGGGAGTCCAGCTGCTGCCAATGTCCAAAACCAAAGGAGCGGTGAATCAAACTTCACTTTAAATCAGTGGTCTCAAACTGTGGCCCTCCAGACATTGCAAAACTACAACTCCCAGCATGCCCGGACAGCCAACGGCTGTCCGGGCATGCTGGGAGTTGAAGTTTTGCAACATCTGGAGGGCCACGGTTTGAGACCACTGGTTTAAATGGATCTCTGAAGACCCATGGAAAATAATGGGCTGGCTAAAGGGTACAGGCCCGTTCATGGAGTGGGCGTCCACGGCCCATGATTAAAACAATAAAAGAATGTTTATTAAGTAAACACATCGTCTATTTCCTTATGTGGTGCGAAGATGAGGTGTATGGGGCAGATGGTATTAATCCCTAAATGTTCGTGACGCCAGGGCATGGTTTTACCGAGAACCACCTGAATGGTAGCACCGCTAGTCTAGGCAGGGCCAATAAGAGTCCAAGGCCAGGTCAGGGTTAATGGTAGCTTTTACTGAGGTAGACAGATGGTACAGTCTATACAGCTAGGCCAGGATCCCAGAGAGGTGACCGGTAACACAGGGGACCTCGCAGCTTGCTGGGACTTGCAGGGACTTTAACAGACTTTAGGACTATAACTGACTTGACTTGACTGAAGGTAGTGACAGCAGACAGAGATGACTTGATTTACTGACTTGTGGCTGTAATTTTGGCTTGAGGCCTCCAGATGTGCTGGACACTGGCTCTGAGACATCTGGAGTGGACCTCAGGATCTAAGAGAGAGATTGTAGTACCTCCCCCTCTTATAAAGGGGGCTGAGCAAGGCGCCCATAGGCTAGCTGCGGGTCATCTGGTCACCTGGTGCTCTCTGGGTAACAAAACGTGACTTTAACATGTGACAACCATTGTCATGTGATCAATAACCATGTGACCATATCAAAGGTCCTTTACACATAATATACAATTATACAGATTATAGGGGTACAGTGCAGGTGAGCCCGGGGGACGTGCAGGGACTCAAGCTGATAGGACTGTGAGAGGCATATCCCGTACTGGGACATCACACTTACAAACATCCCTTGATTGTTTTAATGGTGGTCAGTGGTTGCTGGCTCCGCGATCAGCCCTGCGCCCTCTAGCCGGCCCGTTATTTCCCAAGGGTCTCCAGAGATCTGTTTCCATTGCAATCTTCTTCTCTTTTAGCGACACACTCTTGTACTTTGACCGGGAGGTGAAGCGTCGGAGGGCAGAGGAGGCAAATTTGTGGAACGAGCCCCAAGATGTGTCTCACACTGAAAGAGATGACGATCGAGAACTATACAACTTACTCCAGAAGAGAGCCCGGACACGAAGGGGGTCAGAGGTCAGTACATGAGACAAAATGACTCAAAATCAAGACAATTAAAGGGAAGTCTGAGCTGCCAGGGTCACTTTATAGAGCAGGAACAGTTAAGCTGATTTATATGTACACAAACTGACCTCTTTATTAGGTACACCTTGCTAGTCCCAGGTTGGACCCCCCTTTTTGCTTTCATTCTTCATGATATACTTTCTACAAGGTGCTGGAAACATTTGGGTCTATATGGACATGATGACATCAAAGTTGCTTCACAGCCATGATGAGAATCTACGGTTCCACCACATCCCAGCGGTGATCTATTGGATGAGATCTGGTGACCGTGGAGGCCATTGGAGTCATGTAACTAGAAAAGACAAAAGATACAGCGCTCCATGGTGTAATAAATGGGAGACCTGTGAGGTGAAGAGGTATATACTGATAAGGAGGCTCACCTGGTGGTGTTGTGTACCCCCCATACACAACAATGGTGAGCGCATGAAGTGTCCGCAGCCAAGCCGCCTGAACAAGAGAGACTTCAACAGGGGGGCCGGCTTTGAGAGGCGCAGGTCACAGGACAATCAAGGTAGGTAAAAGCAAGGGTAGTTTATTCTCCCAGCATGCAACGCGTTTCACTGCATCTGCAGCTTCATCAGGCATCTGATGGTGGTCAGTGATGCCTGATGAAGCTGCAGATGCAGTGAAACGCGTTGCATGCTGGGAGAATAAACTACCCTTGCTTTTACCTACCTTGATTGTCCTGTGACCTGCGCCTCTCAAAGCCGGCACCCCTGTTGAAGTCTATCTCTGCATTACCTATTGGAGTCATGTGACCTCATTATCGTGTATGAGATGATGTCATGTGACATGGGGCATTATCCTGCTGGAAGTGTCATCAGAAGATGGGTCCAATGTGGTCATAAAGGGATGGACATGGTCAGTAACAATACTCAGGAAGGCTGTCGGGTTTAAACATTGCTCAGTTTGTACTGAGGGGCCCAAAGTGTGCCCAGAAAATGTCCCCCGCACCATTACACCAGCAGCAGCCTGAACATTGAGACATAACACAATGGCCCTCATTTACTATGGGAAACCCAACATGTTTTGTAGGTTTGTGTGCCAGAATTTGCACCAGAATAAAAATAAAAAAAACCTGATTAACTCTCCATTTTGCTAAGAAAACCAGCATGGTCACCAAATAGGGGCGTGTTCCTGACATTTTCACAAAAACCCAACATATTTACTAAGGTTTCCTCAGAAAATGGGGTGTATTTGAGCTGAGGAAAACCCAATAGATCAGAGCATGTGTTTAAAAAAAAAAAAAAAAAAATGTAGGGAAAAGTTGAAAATGTAGGCAAACCTTTGTAAATACCGTGGAAAATAAATTTTAGGGAATTAAAACCCACAAAGAAACCTACACAACACTCTTAGTAAATAAGGGCCAGTGAATCCATGCTTTCATGTTGTTTAGACCAAATCCTGACCATGTCATCTGAATTTCACAGCTGAAATCAAGATTCATCAGACCAGACAACATTCTTCCAATCTTCCATTGTCCAATTTTGGTGACCTGTGCAAATCGTAGCCTTAGTTTCCTGTTTTAGCTGACAGGTATGGCACCCGATAAAAACCCCATGCATTGACTCTCCATTGAGAACCGTATGCCAAAAGATGCATCCGGTTGTGTCCGTTTTGCATCCTGTTCGGTTTTGTCAATTTTTTTTTTCCCGTGCCCAAAACTGTAGCCTACCACTGTTTTTGACTGGGGTGAAAAACCATATCGAAACATGTTTTTTTTTTTTTTTTTTTTTTTTTTTTAAACATGGGAGTCAATGGGAACCGTGCAGAACTGTATGTGGGTACGGTTCCATTCGGTTTTCACCATATGGTTTTTGACTTTGCACAGTTTTTTTTCTTGGAATTTCAATCAAACAAGTAAAACTTTATTCATAATGGAGTGAAAAGTTAAAAACGTATAAGTTTTTTTTCTTAAAAAAAAAAAAACGTTTTGATACAGTTTAGTCCGGTTTTAAGAAATCAGTATTTTATTACAAACTTGATACGGGAACTGTTTTGCAAAAACGTGGTGTGAACACAGCCTTAACCCCAGAGATAATTGCGCGTGAAAATCCCAGTAGATCAGCAGTTTCTGAAATACTCAGAACAGCACGTCTGGCACAAAACAATACCATTTTTTGTGCTACAGAAAAGTGGTGTATGCAGGTATTTCTATACCACAAAAAAAAAATCCAAGAGTCCAAGGCCAGGTCAGGGTTAACGGTAGCTTTACTGAGGTAGACTGGACTTGACCTCAGCAGAAATAGCAATGAATTTTTAAAAAATAGAGATTGCAGCTCCTCCCTTCCTTATAAAGGGGGGCTGAGCAAGGAGCTCATAGGTCAAACTGCAGGTCACCTGGTTAGCTGGTGCTCTCTGGGTAACAAAACATGTGAATAGAGCATGTGACAACCATTATCATGTGACTAATAACCATGTGACCATATCAAAGGTCCTTAACACTGAATATTAAATAATACAGCTTATAGTGGTACGCTGCAGGTGAGCCCTGGGGACGTGCAGGGACTCATGCTGATAGGACTGTGAGATGCATATCCCGTACTGGGACATCACAGGAAGTTTATGGATATACCACAGCATATGTTTAGGTATCATTTAAATGTAACTTCCACCACACTGCTATGGTATAGATGTGAACCAGCCCTTAGTTGCCTTCTGCACACAACATGAATTGGACAACATAGACACAGAGGTCGGCACTGTCTGACTGCTCTAGTAGATCAACTGCCGAGATCGGAGTCCACGCAGCTTGGACTAAAACTGCAGGATGACACCTCGTGAATCTATCTGTGTGCTCCAACCCGTAGAACCATCCATAAACAGTGCAACAAGGAGAAGAAAAGGGGGACACGTACAGTCCAGAGTAACTTCTGCGGTGTAAATCTGATGTCCCAGTACAGGATATAGTCCCGTACAGTACTTAGGCCCTGTCAGGTTGAGTCCCTCTGTGTCCTAGGGTTCTCCTGCAGCGACTCCCCCATAGTGTTACATGTATTATGTATAAAGGACTTTGAGTTAGTCACATGATAATATGGTCACATGTTCAATTCACATGTTTGTTACCCAGAGAGCACCAGCTAACCAGGTGACCTGCAGATTGACCTATGGGTTCCTTGCTCAGCCCCCCTTAATAAGGAAGGAAGAATCTGCAATCTCTCACTTGTTATTCATTCTCTGTTGAGTTCAAGTCCAGTCCAGACGTCTCAGAGCCAGTGTCCAGCACATCTGGAGGCCTCAAGCCTAAACTACAGCCACAAGTCAGTAAGTCATCTCTGTCTTCTGTCACTACCCTCAGTCAAGTCAAGTCTATTATAGTCAGTGTGGCTGTCCTAAAGTCTGTCAAAGTTACTGCAAGTCCCAGCAAGCTGCGAGGTCCCCTGTGTTACTGGTCACCTCTCTGGGATCCTGGCCAGCTGTATAGACTGTACCATCTGTCTACCTCAGTAAAGCTACCGTTAACCCTAACCTGGCCTTGGACTCTTATTTGCCCTGCCTAACTAGGACTAGTGATGCTAGCGTTCAGGTGGTTATCGGGAAAACCACGCCCTGGCATCACGAGCATTTAGGAGTTAATACCATCTGCCCCATACACCTCATCTTCACACCCCGTGGCACACCACAAATCTTTATTTTCGGCCCATGAAATATTCCAAAAACGCAGGACACCAGGGTCCACAGGTGGCCAACGGCTGTCCGGACATGCTGGGAGTTGTAGTTTTGCAACAGCTGGAGGCACCCTGGTCTACTGGCTCCAGAAAGTTAAACAGATTTGTAAATGACTTCTATTAAAAAATCTTAATCCTTTCAGTTCTTATGAGCTGCTGAAGTTGAGTTGTTCTTTTCTGTCTAAGTGCTCTCTGATGAATGTGTCTCGGGAACCGTCCAGAGTAGAAGCAAATCCCCATAGCAAACCCCTTCTACTCTGTGCAGTTCCCGAGACAAGCAGAGATGTCAGCAGAGAGCACTGTTGCCAGACAGAAAACAACAACTCAACTTCAGCAGCTGATAATTATTGAAAGGATTAAGATTTTTCAATAGAAGTCATTTACAAATCTGTTTAACTTTCTGGAGCCAGTTGATATAAAAAAATACGTTTTTTTTTCCTGGAATACCACTTTAAAGACAAAGAGGGAGATTTATCAAAACCCGTCCAGAGGAAAAGTGGCTGAGTTGCCCATAGCAACCAATCAGATCGCTTCTTTCATTTTTCAGAGGTCTTTTCAAAAATGAAAGAAGCTATCTGATTGGTTGCTATGAACAACTCAGCCACTTTTCCTCTGGACGGGTTTTGATAAATCTCCCCCAACGGGGGAGATTTATCAAAACCTGTCGAGAGGAAAAGTTGACCAGTTGCCCATAGCAACCAATCAGATAGTTTCTTTCATTTTTGGAGGCCTTTTCAAAAATGAAAGAAGCGATCTGATTGGTTGCTAAGGGCAACTGGTGAACTTTTCCTCTGGACGGGTTTTGATAAATCTCCCCCTAAGATTTCAGATAAAGGAGTAAGATGGCCGAGAAGACACGTGAGCTTTGATGTCAGGAATGGCTAGGATGCTGGAGAAGGAAGGACATGATGAATGGCGCAGTACCTTCCACGAGAGGCATGTGATTTTCCATCTCTCACATAGGGTTACCGCAGGCTGAGTTTCGATATCAGCGCCCACAGGCAGGTACGCAAAGATGTGAAAGATCGTTGGCGGGTGCTTCTGGAAAATCTAGGTGAGCCAGCGTGAACACGAACATGTTGGTCCTCCATTTTGTTTTCTTCCATGCTATTTTAAATGGGTACTCCGGTGGAAAACAATTTATTTTAAATCAACTGGTGCCAGCAAGTTAAACAGATTTGTAAGTTACTTCTATAAAAAAAAATCTTAATCCTTCCAGTACTGATCAGCTGCTGTTTACTACAGAGAAAGTTCTTTTCTTTTTGAATTTCTTTTCTGTCTGACCACAGTGCTCTCTGCTGACACCTCTGTCCATGTCAGGAACTGTCCAGAGCAGGAGAGGTTTGCTATGGGGAGAGCACTTGTGGTCATACAGAAAATAAATTAAAAAAAGAAAATAACTTTTTCTGTAGTATGCAGCAGCTGATAAGTACTGGAAGGATTAAGATTTTTTTTAATAGAAGTAATTTACAAATCTGTTTAAAGGGATATTCCAGGCAAAACCTTTTTTTTTTTATCTATCAACTGGCTCCGGAAAATTAAACAGATTTGTAAATTACTTCTATTAAAAAATATTAATCCTTCCAATAGTTATTAGCTTCTGAAGTTTTCTGTCTAACTGCTCAATGATGATGTCATGTCCCGGGAGCTGTGCATGATCGGAGAATATCCCCATAGGAACTGCACAGCTCCCGAGACGTGAGTCATCAGAGAACAGTTAGACAGAAAACAACAACTCAACTTCAGAAGCTAATAACTATTGGAAGGATTAAGATTTTTTAATAGAAGTAATTTACAAATCTGTTTAACTTTCCGGAGCCAGTTGATATATAAAAAAAAAGTTTTGGCCTGGAATACCCCTTTAACTTTCTGGCACCAGTTGATTTTAAATAAATTGTCTTCCACCAGAGTACCCCTTTAACCCTGGTTCCTTCCTTGTTTGTCTCAAATCAGATTATCTCCTTAATCCCTAGGTTTTCGGAATGAAGCAGATTCGTTGCTCTCTGTGACCTCTAACACCTCCTACAACAGTTTGCGGGACCCCACAGAGGCTCGCCGTCTGCTCAGCCTGTTAGCCGAGGACACCAGTATATTTGAACAACATGGTCTTCCGCCTCCTGAGAGGTATCTATTTGTTCTGGTAAGTCAAGTGATTTTCCCATCATCCCATCTTAAAAATTAAAGGGGTACTCCGGTGGAAAACACTTTAAAAAAAAAAAAAAATCAACTGGTGCCAGAAAGTTAAACATATTTGTAAATTACTTCTATTAAAAAATCTTTACCCTTCCAGTACTTTTTAGCAGCTGTATGCTACAGAGGAAATTCTTTTCTTTTTGAATTTCTTTTTTGTCTTGTCCACAGTGCTCTCTGCTGACACCTGATGCCCGTATCAGGAACTGCCCCTGCTCTGGACAGTTCCTGACACGGACAGAGGTGTCAGCAGAGAGCACTGTGGACAAGACAAAAAATAAATTAAAAAAGAAAAGAATTTCCTCTGTAGCATATAGCTGCTAATAAGTAATGGAAGGTTAAAGATTTTTTGACCCCTTCATGACCCGGGGTTTTTCTGTTTTTGCACTTTCGTTTTTTCCTCCTCACCTTTAAAAAACCATAACTCTTTCAATTTTGCACCTAAAAATCCATATTATGGCTTATTTTTTGCACCACCAATTCTGCTTTGTATTGACATCAGTCTTTTTACCCAAAAATCTACGGCGAAACGGGAAGAAAAAATCATTGTGCGACAAAATTGAAGAAAAAACACCATTTTGTAACTTTTGGGGGCTTCCGTTTCTACGCAGTGCATATTTCGGTAAAAATAACACCTTATCATTATTCTGTAGGTCCATACGGTTAAAATGATACCCTACTTATATAGGTTGGATTTTGTCGCACTTCTGGAAAAAATCATAACTACATGCAGGAAAATGTATACGTTTAAAAATGTCATCTTCTGACCCCTATAACTTTTTATTCTTCCGCGTATGGGGCGGAATGAGGGCTCATTTTTTTGCACCGTGATCTGAAGTATTTAGCGGTACCATTTTTGAAATGATCGGACTTTTTGATTGCTTTTTATTCATTTTTTCATGACATACAAAGTGAACAAAAATACACTATTTTGAACGTTGGAATTTTTTTGCGCGCACGCCATTGACCGAGCGGTTTAATTAATTATATATTTTTATAATTCGGACATTTCCGCACGCAGTGATACCATATATGTTTATTTTTATGTACACAGTTTTTTTTTTTTTAAATGGGAAAAGGAGGGCGATTCAAACTTTTATTATGGAAGGGGTTAAATTATCTTTATTCACTTTTTTTTTTTTTTTTTTTGCAATGTTATAGCTCCCATAGGGACCTATAACACTGCACACACTGATCTCTTATACTGATCATTGTTATCCCATAGGGACCTATAACACTGCACACACTGATCTCTTATACTGATCATTGTTATCCCATAGGGACCTATAACACTGCACACACTGATCTCTTATACTGATCATTGTTATCCCATAGGGACCTATAACACTGCACACACTGATCTCTTATACTGATCATTGTTATCCCATAGGGACCTATAACACTGCACACACTGATCTCTTATACTGATCATTGTTATCCCATAGGGACCTATAACACTGCACACACTGATCTTTTACATTGATGATTGTTATCCCATAGGATAACATTGATCAATGATTCTGCCGCTTGACTGCTCATGCCTGGATCTCAGGCACTAAGCAGTCATTCGGCGATCGCACACCAGGAGGCAAGGTAAGAACCCTCCTGCTGTGTCACAGCTGTTCGGGATGCCGCGATTTCATTGCGCCGATCCAGAACGGCTCCCTGAGCTAACCGGCATTTGTTTACTTTGACTTTAGCTGCGACGTTCAACTTTGAACGCAGTGTCTAAAGGTTTAATAGCGCGCAGCACCGCGATCAGTGCCGCTATTAGCCACGGGTCCCAGCCGTTGCTAGGTGCCGGACCCGACCCGCTATGACATGCCGTGGCCCCCGCATTATAGAATGGGAGCCGACCCATGACGTACATGTATGTCATGGGTTGGGAAAGGGTTAATAGCAGTAATTTACAAATCTGTTTAACTTTCTGGCACCAGTTTATTGAAAAAAAAAAAAGTTTTCCACCGGAGTACCCCTTTAAAAACTCTTTTTACGTCCACAGCAAACCAGATGAATGAGATCGTTCCCTATTGGTATAGGATTAGAAAAACTTGGCAGCGCCACACCCATCCTCAGGTTGTAAGTGGTATTGCAGCCCAATCCCATTCACTTCAAAGGAGCTGAGTTGTAATACAAGACACAACCGATGGACAGATGTGGCTTTTTTTAATCCTGTGTACCCCCTTTAAAGGGTGCCTCTCATAAAAAAAAACTTTCGATATATTATAGATTAATGTATGCAGAATAACTTTACAATTGCATGTTATTAAAAAATATGCTTCTTTCTATTTAATTTTCCACTTTGAAGAAATGACCACTAGGGGTCTCCCTACCAGTCCTGGCAGCAAGCATTTCAGACTCATGCTGGAGTCCTAAACACTACGAGCTGCCAGTCTGCTTTGTTCACAAAGGAGAACACTCAGAGCTGCCAGCCTGCTTTGTTCACAGCCTGTTTGGCTGTGAACAAAGCAGGCTGGCAGCTCTGAGTGTTTAGGACTCCAGCAGAAATGCTTGCTGACAGGACTGATCGGGAAAAATACAATAGAAAGAAGCATATTTTTCATTAACATGCTATTGGAAAGTTATTCAACATTCATTAATCTAAAATATATCAAAAGTTTATTTGATGAGAGGTCCCCTTTAAGGGTACGTTCACACATACAGAATCCTGGATTTGTAACTGCAGATTAGAAGCTGTGCTTAGTCTTTTAGTTTACATTGAAATCTGCAGCAGAAAATCCTGTGCATCAAATCTGGTATGTGTCAACGTACCCTTAAAGGGGTATTCCAGGAAAAAACGTATTTTTTATTTTTTATAACAACTGGCTCCAGAAAGTTAAACAGATCTGTAAATTTGAAAAAATAATGTAACCACACCTCAAGAACACCACACTACTGGGTACACAATGGAAATGAATTGGAAACAGCTGGTTTGAAACAAGTGTAGAAATTTATTAAAATACAATAAAATAATTTAAAAAGAAAAAAACAATCGTTAATATACAAAATATGTACTGCTTAGAGCAATATTAGATGTTACAATAATCTGCCATTGGGCCCTAATGGCAAGATTGATATATGTAATATAAAGCAATTGCCAGATCGGCAGCATATTCTGGATTATTGGCATTTATCAGCATTACATTGCTAGCACTTTAAAAATAGGCAATTGCTTTATATTACATATATCAATCTTGCCATTAGGGCCCAATGGCAGATTATTGTAACATCTACCGTATTTTTTGCCGTATAAGACGCACTTTTTCTTCCCCAAAACTGGGGGGAAAAAGTCGGTGCGTCTTATACGGCGAATACACACCTATCGCGGCGGTCCCTGCGGCCATCAACGGCCGGGACCCGCGGCTAATACAGGACATCACCGATCGCGGTGATGCCCTGTATTAACCCTTCAGACGCGGCGATCAAAGCTGACCGCCGCGTCTGAAGGGAAAGTGACACTAACCCGGCTGTTCAGTCGGGCTGTTCCGGCCTGCAGCGATCTCACCGCCGCGGTCCCGAACAGCCCGACTGAATAGCCGGGTTAGTGCTTACAGGACACCGGGGGGGACCTTACCTGCCTCCTTGGTGTCTTCTCCGTTCAGGGATCCCCTGTATGGCCGGCGCTCTCCTTCCTCGTCATCACGTCGTCGCGTACGTGCGTCGGCGTGAGTAACGACGTGATGGCGGCAACGGAGAGCGAGGATACCCGGCCGGCAGCAGAGACGTTCCGGAGCGACGGGGACACGGCGACAGCGATGGAGCGACATCCAGGGCAGCGGTGACGGGTCCGGAGCGGTGGGCACAAGTGAGTATTACCTCCTATGCAGTGGTCTTCAATCTGCGGACCTCCAGATGTTGCAAAACTACAACTCCCAGCATGCCCGGACAGCCAACGGCTGTCCGGGCATGCTGGGAGTTGTAGTTTTGCAACATCTGGACATCCGCAGGTTGAAGACCACTATTGGGTTCAAAATCTTTATTTTTTTGGATTTTGCCCCTAAAAATTGGGTGCGTCTTATACGCCGGTACGGTAATATTGCTCTAAGCAGTACATATTTTGTATATTAACGATTGTTTTTTCTTTTTAAATTGTTTTATTGTATTTTAATAAATCTCTACACTTGTTTCAAACCAGCTGCTTCCAATTAATTTCCATTGTGTACCCAGTAGTGTGGTGTTCTTGAGGTGTGGTTACATTATTTTTTCTATAATAATATAAATTTTGATCGGTGGCCGCATTAACCTCGAACACCTGGTTGTGAGCTGCACACACTTTCTTAGATCTGTAAATTACTTCTATAAAAAATCTTAATCCCTCCAGTAGTTATCATCTGCTGAAGTTGAGTTGTTCTTTTCTGTCTGACCACAGTGCTCTCTGCTGACACCTCTGCATGTCTCAGGAACTGTCCAGAGAGAGTAAAGGCAAATCCCCATATCAAACCTTTAATGCTTCGAACAGTTCCTAAGATAAGCAGAGGTGTCAGCAGAGAGCACTGTTGTCAGAAAGAAAAGAACAACTCAACTTCAGCAGCTGATAACTACTGGAAGGATCAAGGTTTTTTAATAGAAGTAATTGACAAATCTGTTTAACTTTCTGGAGCCAGCTGATATATATACATACATATATATATATATATATATATATATATATATATATATCACAGAAAAGAAAACGTCCGGCACTCGAGAAAATGCAGGTAAAACTTGTCAATGGCTTTATTCACACGCTTAGGCAGGACACAATCTGACGCGTTTCGCACCCTCAGGTGCTTAATCGTAGATCATATATATATATAGCAAAGTAGAAGCAGTGGCACTCCAGGCTGGTGAAATAAAGTGGTGTCTTTATTTACTCCAAAGTGAGCTACCGGTACGTTTCGGCAGCCTCCCGCTGCCTTTGTTTTTCCTGGAATACCCCTTTAATGGATTATAACATGCAATATAGATACAAGAACTTCATGTTATTTTGTCCATAATATTAAAATAAAAAATAAAGAACAACATATTTCATATGCAATATATTTATTAAAGTACAACGCTATATTCGTGTAGTGACTGGTGTGGTACTCCACCGGTCCTTCCCAAGCAAAACCTTTGCAAACTGCAAAACAACGGGGGTGGTATATATTGCCACCTGTATCTGTGGACTTAGATACGTGGGTAAAACCACCCGGGAATTCAAATGCAGGATTCTTGAACACATTGGTGATGTGAACAATAATCGGGATAAACCTATTGCCAAGCATGTTAACATTAAACACAATGGCAACCCTATAGTCCTCCAATTCCAAGCCTTGGAAATGATATCACCTTCCCAAAGAAGAGGAAACCTGGATAAAATATTAACACAAAAAGAAACCCGCTGGATCGTTCTTCTCGATACAGTCCAACCACATGGTTTGAATGAAAACTTGAATTTCACCAGCTTCATATAAACCTCGAACGCTTGTCCCTCTACCAGCCATTTCAATAAGTGACTATTCTCTATTCACCCTTTAATCCTCCTATCCCTACTCCGAGTATAACCTTATCCCCATCCTGGTTTCCCCCCCCCACTGGCCCACACCAGTCACTACACAAATATAGTGTTGTACTATAATAAATATATTGCATATGAAATATTTTGTTCTTGATTTTTGTGATAATGTCCTAACATATTTCCTACTACCCCAGACGAGTAACGTCCCATAATATTAAAAGCCAAGAACCCCCCCCCCCCCCAAAAAAAAAAAAATGCCTGAAGAAATCACCTGCCCGGCGCCCGAGCCACAAAATTTCATTCGGGCCGGAAGTTTGAGACCCCTGTGGTAGATTGACAACATATTTATCAGCTGCTCTATACTGCAAAGGAAATTCTGCTGACACCTCTGGACAGAGGGGTCAGCAGAGAGCACTGTGGTCGTGACAGAAAAGCATTTACAGCCGCTAATATGTACTGGAAGGATTAAGATTTTTTTAATAGTAATTTACAAATCTGTTTAACTTTCTGGCACCAGCTGATTAAAAAATAAATAAATAAAAAAAGTTTTCCACCGGAGTTCCCCTTTAACATACCAGTACCAATTGCTTTGTGTAGCACCCTATTAAACCTCTCCATCACAATGATGGGGACAATGTCAGACCTTGGCATTCCTCCTGGAAAATAAGATTCACTTTCCAGCCATTGCTTCTGAACAGTATGTACAGTAAGAGAATAGCCATATCTGACATGGGGAACATATGTAGCACAGAAGGAGTTCGATTTATGGTCTGCACTGAAGGGTCCCTCCGTGGCCCCCTCCGCCGCCACCTCCCCTCAGGCTTGTCACACAATGTTCCGGATTGTGTGATTTGCAGAAAGTGGTGACAGAACAGACAGCAATTACAGGTGCTAAATGTCAGCTCTGGAGTGTTTCATTCCACCGAGCCGTCTGATAGCGCTGATGGAGAGGAGGAAACCCCTATGGATTTTACCATGGAGAGCATAGAGCACCCGCACCCGCTTGGGATGCGTCCATAAAGGTGACACTATTTATTTATAACACTGGGACATGATGTGTTTCAGGACCGGCTCATCGTTCTCGACATGGGAACAGAGTTTGTATCTATTGCCAGACGGTTTTACCCCCCTGAGACCTTGGAGAGCAGCGACAAGGAGAGTGCGGAGCCCGGTAATGTTGTGCTGGTGAGTCCCGGCCGGCAAGACGAGGGAAATGGAGATAAGGAGGAAGAAGAGTGCAGCGAGGTGGATGAAGAAAGTTTCCTGGTCAATCTCACCGAGTGATAACTGGAGGCACCATGAGCTTCAACTACCTACTGTCATCATCTACTCTATGGCACTCACTATCAATACTGACCCTATCCTGCCCACTTCCTCTTAAAGGGGTATTTCAGGCAAAACCTTTTTTTATATCTATATATCTATATATATATATATATATATATATATATTATAATATACCAACTGGCTCCGGAAAGTTAAACAGATTTGTAAATTACTTCTATTAAAAAATCTTAATCCTTCCAATAGTTATTAGCTTCTGAAGTTTTCTGTCTAACTGCTCAATGATGATGTCACGTCCCGGGAGTGGTGCATGATGGGAAAATATCCCCATAGGAACTGCACAGCTCCCGGGACGTGAGTCATCAGAAAGCACTTAGAAAACAGCTACTTGACTTCAGAAGCTAATAACTATTGGAAGGATTAAGATTTTTTAATAGAAGTAATTTACAAATCTGTTAAACTTTCCGGAGCCAGTTGATATATAAAAAAAAGTTTTGGCCTGGAATACCCCTTTAATGGATCAAATTATTTCTATAGATGTTCTCACCTTCCCTGCTAATGTGGTATAACGAGTCAGCTTTGCCATTCAGGATCTAGAAAGCCCCTTTGGGATCTGTTTGGGAGCCATATGGGATGCCAGCTATAGCCTTCTTAAAAATAGAGACCCATAGAAAGGGGTCTCCCATTTAATGTTCAGGCTGTATGTCATTGGTATTCTAACAAAAAATGTATTTCCGCATATATGGCGCATATATGGGGCCCATTCACTTCAATGGATGAAACATAGTCCATATTTCCGGAAAATATATTTTTATTTTTGAGTCTTGGATAATAAAATTATATGTTCAGGAAAGGGAACTAACATAGTCACCAGTAGATTACAATGGGTCCATTAAAAAAAATAGTCGTGCAGCTGGTTTGTCACAGTATACATTGGTATACCAGCAAGCTAGCGCCAGAACAAATGATATGCTGTCACATGCTGATCAGTGGAGGTCTGAAAACTGGGACCCACAAATTTCCTGCAATAAATGGGCCCATCTGTCACCCCATGCTTTCAGTCTTTTTCCTTTTTTATTAAAATGGAATTATTACTTTAAGTAGCCATGGAGAGAGGTTATTCTATTCTACCGAATTTTAAATTGTTGCATTTGATATAACCTGCGGACCTCCAGATGTTGCAAAACTACAACTCCCAGCATGCCCGGACAGCCGTTGGCTGTCCGGGCATGCTGGGAGTTGTAGTTTTGCAACATCTGGAGGTCCACAGGTTGAAGATCACTGAGCTAATACATCAGCCATGGTTAGGTCAAATTGCAGTTTATTGCTACTATTACTGCTAGGGATGAGCGAATCGAATCTTACGAATCAGAATTTGTTACAAATTTCAGGAAAAATTGGATTCACAACTAATCAGAATATCCCTGCCATTCGATGAAACAAATCACTTCATTAAACTCCATTTAGTACGGTCCAAGCTCCAGGGCATCTAAAATGGCGGATCCACATGTGAGGACATGGGGCAAGGCGGGTAGGCGGGATGACCCTGAATCACATGCAGCATGCAGCCTATCAGCAGCTAGCCAGCCCTGTGATGTCACAGCCCTATATAATCAGCAGCCATCTTGCGGCCAGTCATTCCAGCATTTTATGTCAGAGCGTTTTATTGCAGAGAGAGAGCATTGTGTGCGTTGCACAGAAAAACGGCTTCACAGCAGCGATTCATCCCCAAGCCCAAATCACAGAGGGAGGGAGGGAGCTAGCTAGCTAGCTCTTGGGTGTACTACACAGCCACTCTGTACTGTTGCAGTGTGGTGTACAGCAACTCTAAAGCTTATAGGGGCCAGTTAGGCTGAGTACTAAAAGCCATTGTCACCTGCTTTTAGTGCATAATAATACTGTACTGGGCTCGACTACACAGCGACTCTGTACTGCTGCAGTGGGGTGTACAACTCTAAAGCTTATAGAAGCCAGTTAGGCTGAACACTAAAAGCCATTGTCACCTGCTATTAGTGCATAATAATACTGTACTGGGCTGTACTACACAGCGACTCTGTGCTGCAGCGCTAATGTGTACTACAACTCTAAAGCTAACAGGGGCCAGGTAGGGTGAGCAGGAAAAGCCATAGTCACCTGATTTCAGTGCCTAATACAGGTTGCATAGCTGAGTGTGTTGTCCTCTTATAAGTGTAACCTGTGCGTACATAGGTGGTGTATGTTTTTTTTTTTCCTGTCAAACTAATTTGGGCCAGCCAAAGCTACACACTTGTTTTTGTAACCATATACAGTTTTAAGAGGAGCGTATTGTCCACATCTCATAAGTGTAAACTGTATGCAATACTAAGTGGTGTAAGTTTTTTTTTTTCCTGTTAAACTATTTTGGGACTAGTTACTGTGGAAGGCCAGCCAAAGCTACACACTTGTTTCTGTAGTCTAATACAGTTTTAAGCATAGTAGAGCGCATAGTCCTCCTCTCATAAGTGTAAACTGTACGTACACCTACGTGGTGTCCTTTATATTTATCCTGTTAAAATAATTTGGGCCTAGTTACTGTGAAAGGCCAGGCTCTGTCATTGTGCCGCCATATGGTCTCCTCATGCTGATGCTGCCACCTCCAGGCTCTCTAATTGTGCCATCATATGGTCTCCTCATGCTGATGCTGCCACCTCCAGGCTCTCTCATTGTGCCGCCATATGGTCTCCTCATGCTGCTGCCACCTCCAGGCTCTGTCATTGTGCCACCATATGGTCTCCTCATGCTGATGCTGCCACCTCCAGGCGCTCTAATTATGCCACCATATGGTCTCCTCATACTGATGCTGCCACCACCAGGCTCTCTCATTGTGCCGCCATATGGTCTCCTCATGCTGATGCTGCCATCTCCAGACTCTCTCATTGTGCTGCCATGGATACTGCCAAACATAATTAAGATGCTGCTCCCCAGTTACAGAAATTCCTCCACATTAGACCACAAGTAAGTATTGAGGATATGCATTAGCTAAAACTTAACTTTTCTTAGGATAAAATATATGAACCCAAAAATAAAGTATTGATGTGATGCAAAGATATCTAAAAGGTGGAAGGGGACAACGTGTGGTCCATTGTAACCGGTGGGGATAAAATCTTCCCCTGTAAGGCCCGTCTCTCGCACTATTAATTCCCTTTTTTGTAAGTGTTACTTGCCCTAAAAAGGGGGGCCCCACACAGGAACCTCTCCCTATTTCCAACTAAAAATTTTCCTAGGGTTTTGAGTTGGAAATAGAGAGTTTCCTGTGTGCGGCCACCCTTTTTAGGGCGAGTAACACTTGCCAAAAAGGGAATTAATAGGGCGAGAGTAGGGCCTTCCAGGGGAAGTTTTTACCCCCACCTGCTACAATGGACAATATGTTTGGAGGAAAGTGTTACTCGTCCTAAAACGGTTGGCCCCACACAGGAACCTCTCCCTATTTCCAACTTAAAACCCTGGGAAATGGCAGTGTTTTTAGGTGTAAATAGGGTGAGGTTCCTGTGTGGGGCCGCCCTTTCTATGGTGAGTAACTCTTGCCAAGGGGGAAGTTTTTACCCCCACCTGTTACGATGGACCATAATTTGTTCCCTTCCACCTTTTAGAGGTATTTACATCGCATCAATACTTGGTGGTGTAGGTGGCACATGGTGTTTTTTGCACACCTTTCCTTTTGTTAGATTAAAAACATTTTGGGTCCATGTATTTTATCCTAAGAATAATAATATTAAAAGTTAAGTTTTACGTAATGCAGATCCTCAATACTTACTTGTGCACACCAGCACTTTGACAAAAGAGACCATTTTCTTCTGCCTACGTGCCTCAGCTACTATTCTGATCCTGCCACACATCTAATGCCAAGTTCTCTTTCTTTCACCCACCTTCGTCACCGGGTACTAGTATTAACACCCACCACCCCACTCTGTCACCGGGTCACTTTCAGGACTCCTGATGCTGCCGATGCCACCTCCAGGCTGTCTCATTCTGCCACTATATGTTCTCCTCATGCTGATGTCACCTCAAGGCTGTGTCATTGTGCCACCACATGGTCTCCTCATACTGCTGCCACATCCAGGCTCTATTATAGTGCCGCCCCATGGTCTCGTCATGCTTCTTCCACCTCTAGCCTCTGTCATTGTGCCACCATGTAATATCTTGTAGTGTGACAGTATTTTTTCAAAGTTAACGCTTCAGGCACCCGAAACACTCAGTCATAAGCATGGGGGGGAGGTTAAAGGCAGGGGCTTGATCAGGTGGTAGCTGGCCTCTCGGTGGACTGCCAGCTCGACTTTAAGATACAAGTAAGATACAAGAGCTTTTTCACTGCTGCAACTTATAGCAGTATGCGCCCACTCATCCAACGGCGCAGAAGCTGGTGGTTGGCTCTGCACCTTTCAGAGAACTGATGGCTTGTGCCGAGCCGAGGTGGAGAGTCCCAAGCTGTAATTTCTTTGCGAAAAAGGCAGTACCAGCCCTGCACAATTTTGTGGAACAGAAGGTGGGCCAGTCCTTGAGCCTGTTGGTGTGTACCAAAGTGCACGGCAGCGCCGACGTGTGGAGCTGTAACTACGGTCAGGGACAATACATATCTTTTACGGCCCACTGGGTGAATGTGGTTCCTGAACAGCCACAACAGCAACTTGGACAGGTCACGCCGCTTCCGCCTCCACGCTCTCAGGCCATTGATCCTGCTACAGTGTGCGACTCTGCCTCCTCATCCTCCATCGTGTCCTCCACTGCCCAGACAAGTCTCAGTGCCCCTCCAGCATACCATGTGTGCAGGGCACGGCCGTGTCACACTGGTCTTCACATGTTTTGCCTTGGCGAACTGAGTCACACAGGGGAGGAACTGCAAAAAGTCATTCATCAAGAATTGGAATCATGGCTCACTCCACGAAATCTGGAAATTGGAACCATGGTGACCGACAACGGGAAGAACATCTTATCTACGCTGCAACAAGGAAGCCTGAGACATGACACACGTGTTGAATCTAATTGTTCTGAAGTGTTCCCACCATCTGCAAGACATCCTAACAATGGGAAGGAAACTTTGCATGCACTTCAGCCACTCGTACACAGCAAAGCACACCCTCCTTGAGCTGCAGCGTCAGAACGGTATCCCCCAACATAGTCTGATTTGTGACGTTGCCACACATTGGAATACCACCCTCCATATGTTGGACTGACTGTATGAACAGAGAAAAGCCATCATCGATTTCTTAATGATCCAAGCGATAGGGGGACTCCCCTGTGTAACTTCAATGTGAACCAGTGGTAGCTCATATGTGACACCTGCTGTTTGCTCTGGCCCTTTGAGTAAGCCACATTATTGGTCAGTCGCCAGGATTACAGGATGAATTACGTCATTAAACTGCGTCATTTCCTACAACACGTGTTGGAAAGGATGGCTGGTCAGGGCACTGGAGACATGGCGCCTACATCTCAAGGCCACATGAGCCCTGTGGGGGCTGAACTGGAGGAGGGGGTGGGGGACGGTGGAGCAGAGGCAAGGTTTTGCGAAATGGGTGGTTTTTATAGTCATCTGGCAGGAGAGGAGGAGCAGGAGCAGGGTGTGGAGCTACAGGGTGATGAGGAAGACAAGACAGAGGACCCAGACACACCGTGGTCATGTGGCCTCCTCATGCTGCTGGGACATGAAATTAAACTTTTTAGGTTCATCTATTTGAAATCTTCAATTTAAATAAAAAAATATAGATATCTTTAATCTTTCCTATGGTCTCGTCACGCTGTTGCCACCTCCGGGCTGGGTCATTGTGCCACCATATGGTCTCCTCATGCTGTTGGCACATTAAATTAAACTTTTTATTACCTTTGGAATTACCACAGGAAACCAATGAAACAGGTTGGAGCGATAACAATAAACCATAACTGATTAAATGCAGCATTCACAGTTTCACAGGCTGGCTGTGAGGCAGAGGCTGGAACAGGTGGTAGCTCACTTCAACGAGGACCGACAGCTCGATTTTAAGAAAAAAGTACGAGCTTTTTCACTGCAGCAACTTCTAGCAGTATGCGCCCACTTATCCAACAGTGCAGAAGCTGAATGTGCTCCTGTCAAAGTTGCTGGTACTGCAGTCCCTCCCTTTTCAAGTGAACACTCAGAGCATGGGGGTGCGCTGAGAGGCAGGGGCTGGACCACCAGCTCGATGCTCACCAGAATGGGTCCTCCAAAAAGTATTTAAAAAAATGTAAATAAATAAAAATTAAATTAAATAAAAATTTTATTAAAAAATCTCTTTAATCTCTTCAATTGTGACGCCATATGGTCTCCCGACCCTGCTGCCACATCCAGATGCTCTGCGGCAGTGATTCTAATAGTGATGCCTGTAATCTGCATGTCATACTGAATAACAGTATTATTTCACTAACACAGCACATTCCCTATGCGTGTTATGACAAGGCAAAGTTCTACACCCCTATTGAGGCTCTCTGTAGTCCAGAAATAGCCGTTTTAAATAGTGATTCGCCGCAAATAAATTCGAACCGCACCAAATTTTTTCGGGAAATTCTACGAATCGGCCGAATTGAATTTTAATTAATGCCCTATTTTGTCTATGACCTTGCACATAAACCCCAAAAATCGATCTCCTTAATGTTAAACTGGCCATATAGTAGATAAAATCTAGCTAAACCCATTATTTTTGGCATTGCTGAGCAACCATCTTGACTCCTCTTGTGACAAATTTCGAAGAAGAGAAGGATCGGGCATTTTAGATTTCGACTGCACAATCCTTTTGCTTACTTACTGCCCTCTTCCCATTCAAAACACATGCATCCTCGACCAAGTCAAACATGTAAGAGTATGGCAGAAGATTGGGAGAGATGGACACCGAAGAAGGGTTTGGCCGACAGCTATCTTATATAAAACTAGCCAAGTACCCTGCGTTGCCCAGTTTTTCCTACCTAATCCTTCTGGGGGAGGAAAAGTAACAAAGGAGGACTCTTTGTCTTCATATCCCATCCTCATATCCTTTCCTCACATCCTGACTTCATATCCTGACCTTATATCCCGACCTCATATCCTGTCCTCATATCCCAACCTCCTATCTGTCCCCATATCTCATCCTCACATGCCGTTCTCATATCCCGACTTTTAATCTTGTCCTCATATCCCATCCTCATATCCTGAATCCATATCCTAACTTTATATCCCATTCTCATATCTGGACACCATATCCGGTCCTCATATCCCAACCTTTTATCTTGTCTTCATATCCCAACCTCATATCATAGCCTGTCCTCATATGTCAACCTCATATCTTGTCCTCATATCCCATCCTTATATCCTGACCTCATATCTCAACCTCATATCCCGTTCCATATCTCATCCTCATATGCCATTCTCATATCCCGAACTTTTATCCCATTCTCAAATCTAATCCTCATATGCCGCGCTCATATCCTATCCTCAAGTGGCGTGGCTTTGTGGGAATGGGTATGATTTGCAGGCCAGACCGATGCACAAAAGGGTAGAAAGTAAAAGAGGTGTGTCTTACAGTGTGGGTGTGGCTTTGCTAGATGGGGTGTGGCATGCTTGGAGGGTGTGGCTTGCCAGCCGAACTGACGCATTCATCAGGAGATGCAGAGCGGAGATTGTGGGGTAAGGTACTAGTAGTCCTATATACTTGCATGGGACTTGAAACATAAACCCCATTCATCACATAAAGGGTTAGGGTTAATTAAACTATCCTATATATTTATATGGCATATAAGTAACATGTGACCAAGTCTTATCGAAATATCTTCAACCATACAGAAGTCATGCTGCAACATACATTTCCCATAGACTTGCATGGGACTTTAAACAAAAACCCTGACCCTGGCAAATGGGGGTAGGTAAGGGTTAAATTAATGTCCTATATTTTTAGTGGACATATAAGTAACATGTGACCAAGTACTATTGAAATATCTCCAGCTGTTTGGAAGTTATGCAGTAAGATATATTCCCCATAGACTTGTATGGGACTTTAAACAAGAACCCCGACCCTGGCAAATGGGGGTGAGTAAGGGTTAAATTACCTATCCTATATTTTTTGTTGAAATATTAGTAACCTGTGGCCAAGTTTCATGGAAATATGTTTAGCTACTTGGAAGTGATGCTGGAACATACACACACATACATATACATACAGTACATACACACACATACATACATACATATACATACAGTACATACACACACACATACATACAGTACATACATACAGTACATACACACACACATACATATACATACATATACATACATACAGTACATACACACACATACATACATATACATACAGTACACACACACACATACAGTACATACACACACATACATACATACATACATACACACACATACAGTACATACACACACACATATACATACATATACATACAGTACATACACACACACATACAGTACACACACACACACACATATACATACAGTACATACATACAGTACATACACACACACACACACATACATATACATACAGTACATACACACACATACATACATATACATACAGTACACACACACATACAGTACATACACACACACATACAGTACATACACACACACACACATATACAGACATATACATACAGTACATACACACACACACACACACACACATACATATACATACAGTACATACATACAGTACATACACACACACACATACATATACATACATATACATACAGTACACACATACATATACATACAGTACATACACACACACACATACATACACACACATACAGTACATACATACATAGAGTTTTATATATACAGATGCATTTGGAAAGTTTTCAGATCCTTTCACTTGAAGTGCAATTTATTATTCTTCATTGGTGCCCTTGATTTAACATGTCCTCTGAAGAATGAATGACGCGATCTGATTGGTTGCTATGGGCAACTGGTCAACTCTTACTCTGCTCAGGTTTTGATAAATCTCCCCCATTACCTTGCTGAACGATGAACCACCGACCCAGTTTCAAGTCTTTTGCAGATGTCATCACATTTTCTTTAAAGGGGTACTCCACTGGCCAATGTTCGAAACATTTAGTTCTGAACGCTGTGTGTGTGCTGTGGGGGTCAGCCATGCCCCCTTGTGATGTCAGACCATGCCCCCTAAATGCAAGTCTATGGGAGGGGCGTGGCAGCATCCACGCCCCTCCCATAGACTTGCATTGAGGGAGAGTGGTCTGACGTCACGAGGGGCGTGGCTGTCCCCCATAGCACGCAAACAGCGTTTGGAACTAAATACCCCTTAAAAGATTGCCCTGTATTTGGCCCCATCCATCTTTCTATCAGTTCTGACCAGTTTCCCTGTACCTACTGAAGAGAAGCAGAAGCATGGTGTGCTCAGGGTGATGGGCAGTATTGGGTTTTCGCCACACATAGTGGTTTGCACTAAGGCCAGAAAGTTACATTTTGGTTTCATCTTACCACAGCATCTTCTTCCATGTTTCCTGTGTCTCCCACGTCTTGTGCCAAAACCCAAATGGGATTTCTTGTGGTTTGCTTTCAATCACCTGTAGAGAGGAGGAAAAAAAAAAAAAAGAGACCGGCGGGGGAGCCTAGTGTAATACCACTTGGACCCTGTGCGGAATATGATGGAGGAACGGGCTTAATAAGCCCCTAGGTAATGGCCGCTCACCTGGAGCGAATGTAAAATTTGCATATATCCCAACCAAGTGGGTAACTGAAGAAGCCGGGGACTGCTGCTGTGCCTAGGATTGCAAGAGAAGGAGGATCCAATCCTGAAGAGAGTACATGGAGGCAGAGGAAAAATACCCTTTGGATGGCGCTGCTGTCCCAATAAGAAGTGATGTCCAGACCAGAGATATTTTCAAACAATTGGAGTGGTTTATTGGATTAAAAATAAAAAACAATGTATAGTAGGAGATGACGCGTTTCAGGGCAGTCACCCCCTTCCACAGATCAGTGTCAGATAGACATCTTATCCCCTACCAAAGGTCTCGGCTGCGGCATCCCAGACATCCGGTGCACGGAGAGTACTTCACTCTGTGCCAGATGACTGGTGATGCGGGCAGAAGCTCACGATGTCACGGTCACTCCCCCTCAATGAAAGTCTATGGGAGGGGGCGTGACTAGTCTTGAAACTAGACTAATCATACAATGCTACAGACAGTCCAGATCTGTGAAACATGTTAATGGCTGGAAGAACTGACCAATCAGAACGGGCATTCACTGGTAAAACACCTGTATAACTGAAGCGTATGCACTGAATTCCTGTCTGGTAGCGCCCCCTACAGTACAGGGAGGTATTACATGTTCTGTACTACCAGGGCTGCCGTCAGGGGGGTACAGCCAGTACTCCAGTAAGGGGCACGGTCCCTCGCTGCACCCCAATGCATCACAGAAGCAGGAGACCGCTGTTTAAAGAAGCCGTCTATTTTCACATATTTTTGTGTTAGCCCTATATCACAGTGTGAACAGGGCTGTATACTGCATTCAACTAGCAGTTGCCCATACAGGCAACGCCCTGTTCACACACAGTGTATAGGAATGTTGAAGTCCGGTACCACCCACATGGATCACATCATCGTAATCATTTGATTTCACCTGTATATGCTTGTTTCTGCCACCTGTGATGTCTATATATACAGACTTTGATCACTTTCTTGCTAGCTGTGACAAAGGACAGATTACTGTCCGAAACGCGTCCAGTATTCCCCCACCATTGTCGATGTATTGATTTTATATTGAATAAACCGAATTTGCAAGACTCTGCTGGATCATCTTTCTTCAGTACTGTACAGGACCCTGAAGAAGCTCCTGTCCTCTACATAGACAGTGATTACAGCTCCCAGCAGATCTTTCTTACTTTTATATGGAAGGACTTGCTTTATGTATATTAGTTATTGACTTATTTTTCTTTAAAGGGGTACTCCGGCCCTAATACATCTTATCCCTATCCAAAGGATAGGGAATAAGATGTCTGGTTGGGGGGGGGGGGGGGTCCTGCCGCTGGGGACCCCTGCAATCTGTAATTGCGCACCCGCAGCTCTGCAGGTTCCGAGTGTGTAGCGTGACGACCACGGGGCCAGAATATTGTGACATCACGACCCCGCCCCCGTGTGACGTCACACCTCGCCACCTCAATGCAAGTCTATGGGAGGGGGCGTGACGGCCCCCTCGCATAGACCTGCAAAAGCTATTTAGTTTAATGAGGAAGGAAGGAGAAAATATCAACATACATATTACTGCCATACTGTTACTGACCAAATCCAGTATACTGAGAATAATATTGCCAATAATACCAGTGTACAAGGAGGAATATTATCACCATACATACTACTAATATCCCAGGAGAGCAGCACAACCAGATAGTGCTTCAGGTAGCTGGTGCACGCTGTGTAGGAGCCTTGGTTCGGGATCCCAATAGATAAATCCAAAGAGGCAGCAGCACACAAGGTATACGGTGCAAAAAAGTATGTGGTTTTATTGCATCAGTGCATACAGAGCAACGTTTCTGCGACCTCCTCGTCGCCTTTCTCAAGCTCAACTAAGTGACCCCTCAGTGCAGTTTAAATACATTCAGTAATTACAACAATTGTTAACATAAGTGTGAGTATAGGGCATGACATAGTATACAACAAAGCGTCATACATTAGTGATCCAGTGATGGTGACGATAATTCCTCATCAGTGATTCCTCCCAGTGCAGGTGGATGTGGGCGGATACTTGAGATCTACGTTATTTAAATATATACATAATGTACAGAGTTATCATAAGCACTTACCCAACAGAGCATATCGCGGACTATAACACGTTGAATGAGCGGGGCAAAAAAGTGACTGCGCAGGTCAGAGCAGAACTGCCAATCAGAGGCAGATTGCGCTGATCGCGTGCACCCAATCGCATTCTGTGCAGTGTTGACATGCGTATTTGTAAAAAGAAGTCATGTGCGCCATCTTGGTAAAGGGAAAGAGTATCACATACTGCCCATAGTGTCAGGCGCTAGCGCAGCGCCATGTCAGTATGTCGCTATTCTCAATATTCCAAAGTCATCCATCCAGTAGTGTATGCAGGACCATTATTGCACTTAGGCAAACACTAATGGGCATTCCCGTGTTCTGTTTGCATGGGGCATAAAGCAGGTAGAGCTGGCATGGCTCATACCTTACGGCCATATATGGGGTTACGGGTGTATACATGCAAATTGACCCATGTTTACACATATGTCATGCAAGTATGCGATGGGGAGCAGACTAACACCGGCTGGACAACCACTGATGCTGCACCTGACGCTACCCGATATTCCCGGCCGTGACATAGTATCCTGCAACCCCCAGAACAATGTGGATACCTCTATATAGTATTTGTTTTCAGTATTGCAGATAAACCGTCCTGCAGAGCTGGATGTATGGATGCTTAAACGTAATGAACATTTTTTAGGGTAGTAAACATATTATAGAAGGAGCGGAGAGTCTTGAAAAAAAACAACATGTTTTTTTAAAAATCCAAAAGGATAATGCTCTGTTGGTGGCTGTACATATTGTATTTCCATACATCTGAAAATTAAACAGAAAGAGAAAAAAATATTAGAAGGGTCTGTTCACATACAGTACACAGAGAGTAATATATACAAAACTTTAGGGGCTACATTGGAGGGCTATCTTTGACTCATTTTAGAAGTGGTTTTAAATTCTGCATTAAGACCATGTGGTCTCATCGTATTCAACCTGAATATCCATCGAAGTTCACATTTTTTTAACATAGTTATACGGTCCCCACCCCGTTTCGGGGGTGGAATATGGTCAATGACCATAAATTTTAATTCACGTTCCTGGTGGTTGGCTTCAGCAAAATGTTTAGAGACTGGCAAGTCAAGTCGTTTTTTTCTGATAGTGTAGCGATGTTGGTTCAGACGAGTCCGAAGATCCAGACTCGTCTCACCAACATAGAGTTTCTGACAAGGGCACCACAATAGATAGATGACAAAGTCAGAATTGCACGTCAAATAAAATTTAATCACGTGTTCTTGTTTCGTCTGTGGGTGCACAAATTTAGTGCCTTTCTGCATGTAGCTGCAGTTAACGCAGCTGCGACATGGAAAGCATCCCTTATTACTAACCGTCAAGTATTTTTGTTGTGTCTTTGGTTTTTCAGATATGTCTGTTCTGACAATTTTGTCCTTTAGGTTAGGAGCCCTGCGGAAGGACATTAAGGGGGGTTCCTGAAACTCTTTCACCTGGGAGTGTCCCTCCCTCACCAGATACCAATATTTACGTACAATTGATGAAATTTGATATGAACAGTCACTATATGTGGAAATAAATGGAATTCTACTGTCCACATTTCTTGAAATTGTACTGTCAGTTTGTCCGTTTCGTTTTTGTTGTCTTAGATTAATAATGCGAGTACGTTGTTCCTGAATCAGTTTTTTAGGATACCGTCTTTCTAGAAAATCGTTAGTCATTTTAGATAGTGCTTTCTCTAGCTTCAAGTCATCGTCCGTAATTCTCTCAGCCCGGAGCATCTGGCTGAAAGGAAGGGACCTTATCATGGCTCTTGGATGCCCGCTATCGAACCTCAGTAATGTGTTACTGTCCGTGGGTTTATAATACATGTCTGTCGTCAGTTTGTCACCATTCTTGCTCACTGTCACGTCCAAGAAATTTACAGAGGTCATTGAATGGGTCAAGGTAAATTTAATGTCAACATGTATGTTATTGAGAAAATTGTAAAATATCAACAAATCCTCTGCAGTACCGGTCCAAAGTAAAAAGATATCATCTATGTAGCGCCACCACCCCAGCACTTGGCTGAAGTGGGGCGATACATAGATGTAATCCTCCTCAAGGTGGGCCACATAGATGTTCGCATATGTGGGCGCCACGTTGCTGCCCATTGCTGTCCCCCTCTTTTGCATGTAATAAGTGTCATTAAATATGAAATAATTACATTCCAGTACTACCTTCAGTAATGAAACAATGAAGTCAATTTTGTGTGGCGGACAATCTGACAAAATAAGTGCATTTTCCACTGCATGAACACCCCCATCATGACTGATGGAGGTGTACAAGCTTGTGACATCTAAGGTGGCCAGGATGGTCTGGTGGTCGACAGTCACATCATTGATTTTATTCAAAAAATCTGAGGTATCCCTAATGTATGATTGGGCATTGGTGGCATAAGTACGTAGTAATCTATCTAAAAAGATAGAGATATGTGATGTCACCGATTCTCGGCCTGACACAATAGGCCTGCCTGGAGGTCTTTCACGATTTTTGTGTATTTTTGGTAATAAATATAGCATTGGTGTAACCGGGTAATCAACTATTAAGTATTTACGTAGACTGTCATCAACCAGACCATCCTCAAAGCCACACTCCACCAACTGGGTAATACGAGTAATAATTTCTTTCTTAGGGTCTTTGGAAAGTGGCCGGTATACATTCACATCATTAAGCTGTCTTTCAGCTTCTTGTATATACTGGAGCTTGTCCATGACCACTATAGATCCGCCTTTATCAGCCGGTTTTATGACTAGGCGGTGGTCATGGACAAGCTCCCTCACAGCATCAAGTTCTTCCTGTCTCATATTTGGATGTTTAAGACGCTTATTCTGAGTACTCAATTTTTTAAGATCACGTTTAACACATTCTTCATATGTACTGATGGCATGAGATTCTAAAGGGGGTTGAAATTCACTGGGAACCCGTAAATTAAAGTCCTTCAGTGACATCATGGAGGAATCACCAATGTTGTCCTCACCCATGCGGTCACTGTCAACTGATATCCAAGGACAATCTCCAGACAACAAAGGCGGGGAGGACGTAAACATCACCGAGGGAGTAAAAACAAGAAATCAGAACCAGAATCAGAACAGGGGTACAGCGGTTGCCAAGAGCAACCCCAACAATTTCAACAACCGTCACAAGAAAAAGAGAGCCTGAAAAGCAATGCCGTGGTAAATATATCTTCTGTTGTCTTGACTGATACACAAATACAGGTCTTATCGAAAGGTTTAAGCTTTTGCCCCAGTATGTATGTAGACTGGTTTGAACTTGAGCTAGACGTTACTCAATTCATTCGCAAATTGAAACTTAAGTTGTGGTTTTCCTTGCAGGCCCCTAAAATTTCAGTTGACAGTGACCGCATGGGTGAGGACAACATTGGTGATTCCTCCATGATGTCACTGAAGGACTTTAATTTACGGGTTCCCAGTGAATTTCAACCCCCTTTAGAATCTCATGCCATCAGTACATATGAAGAATGTGTTAAACGTGATCTTAAAAAATTGAGTACTCAGAATAAGCGTCTTAAACATCCAAATATGAGACAGGAAGAACTTGATGCTGTGAGGGAGCTTGTCCATGACCACCGCCTAGTCATAAAACCGGCTGATAAAGGCGGATCTATAGTGGTCATGGACAAGCTCCAGTATATACAAGAAGCTGAAAGACAGCTTAATGATGTGAATGTATACCGGCCACTTTCCAAAGACCCTAAGAAAGAAATTATTACTCGTATTACCCAGTTGGTGGAGTGTGGCTTTGAGGATGGTCTGGTTGATGACAGTCTACGTAAATACTTAATAGTTGATTACCCGGTTACACCAATGCTATATTTATTACCAAAAATACACAAAAATCGTGAAAGACCTCCAGGCAGGCCTATTGTGTCAGGCCGAGAATCGGTGACATCACATATCTCTATCTTTTTAGATAGATTACTACGTACTTATGCCACCAATGCCCAATCATACATTAGGGATACCTCAGATTTTTTGAATAAAATCAATGATGTGACTGTCGACCACCAGACCATCCTGGCCACCTTAGATGTCACAAGCTTGTACACCTCCATCAGTCATGATGGGGGTGTTCATGCAGTGGAAAATGCACTTATTTTGTCAGATTGTCCGCCACACAAAATTGACTTCATTGTTTCATTACTGAAGGTAGTACTGGAATGTAATTATTTCATATTTAATGACACTTATTACATGCAAAAGAGGGGGACAGCAATGGGCAGCAACGTGGCGCCCACATATGCGAACATCTATGTGGCCCACCTTGAGGAGGATTACATCTATGTATCGCCCCACTTCAGCCAAGTGCTGGGGTGGTGGCGCTACATAGATGATATCTTTTTACTTTGGACCGGTACTGCAGAGGATTTGTTGATATTTTACAATTTTCTCAATAACATACATGTTGACATTAAATTTACCTTGACCCATTCAATGACCTCTGTAAATTTCTTGGACGTGACAGTGAGCAAGAATGGTGACAAACTGACGACAGACATGTATTATAAACCCACGGACAGTAACACATTACTGAGGTTCGATAGCGGGCATCCAAGAGCCATGATAAGGTCCCTTCCTTTCAGCCAGATGCTCCGGGCTGAGAGAATTACGGACGATGACTTGAAGCTAGAGAAAGCACTATCTAAAATGACTAACGATTTTCTAGAAAGACGGTATCCTAAAAAACTGATTCAGGAACAACGTACTCGCATTATTAATCTAAGACAACAAAAACGAAACGGACAAACTGACAGTACAATTTCAAGAAATGTGGACAGTAGAATTCCATTTATTTCCACATATAGTGACTGTTCATATCAAATTTCATCAATTGTACGTAAATATTGGTATCTGGTGAGGGAGGGACACTCCCAGGTGAAAGAGTTTCAGGAACCCCCCTTAATGTCCTTCCGCAGGGCTCCTAACCTAAAGGACAAAATTGTCAGAACAGACATATCTGAAAAACCAAAGACACAACAAAAATACTTGACGGTTAGTAATAAGGGATGCTTTCCATGTCGCAGCTGCGTTAACTGCAGCTACATGCAGAAAGGCACTAAATTTGTGCACCCACAGACGAAACAAGAACACGTGATTAAATTTTATTTGACGTGCAATTCTGACTTTGTCATCTATCTATTGTGGTGCCCTTGTCAGAAACTCTATGTTGGTGAGACGAGTCTGGATCTTCGGACTCGTCTGAACCAACATCGCTACACTATCAGAAAAAAACGACTTGACTTGCCAGTCTCTAAACATTTTGCTGAAGCCAACCACCAGGAACGTGAATTAAAATTTATGGTCATTGACCATATTCCACCCCCGAAACGGGGTGGGGACCGTATAACTATGTTAAAAAAATGTGAACTTCGATGGATATTCAGGTTGAATACGATGAGACCACATGGTCTTAATGCAGAATTTAAAACCACTTCTAAAATGAGTCAAAGATAGCCCTCCAATGTAGCCCCTAAAGTTTTGTATATATTACTCTCTGTGTACTGTATGTGAACAGACCCTTCTAATATTTTTTTCTCTTTCTGTTTAATTTTCAGATGTATGGAAATACAATATGTACAGCCACCAACAGAGCATTATCCTTTTGGATTTTTAAAAAAACATGTTGTTTTTTTTCAAGACTCTCCGCTCCTTCTATAATATGTTTACTACCCTAAAAAATGTTCATTACGTTTAAGCATCCATACATCCAGCTCTGCAGGACGGTTTATCTGCAATACTGAAAACAAATACTATATAGAGGTATCCACATTGTTCTGGGGGTTGCAGGATACTATGTCACGGCCGGGAATATCGGGTAGCGTCAGGTGCAGCATCAGTGGTTGTCCAGCCGGTGTTAGTCTGCTCCCCATCGCATACTTGCATGACATATGTGTAAACATGGGTCAATTTGCATGTATACACCCGTAACCCCATATATGGCCGTAAGGTATGAGCCATGCCAGCTCTACCTGCTTTATGCCCCATGCAAACAGAACACGGGAATGCCCATTAGTGTTTGCCTAAGTGCAATAATGGTCCTGCATACACTACTGGATGGATGACTTTGGAATATTGAGAATAGCGACATACTGACATGGCGCTGCGCTAGCGCCTGACACTATGGGCAGTATGTGATACTCTTTCCCTTTACCAAGATGGCGCACATGACTTCTTTTTACAAATACGCATGTCAACACTGCACAGAATGCGATTGGGTGCACGCGATCAGCGCAATCTGCCTCTGATTGGCAGTTCTGCTCTGACCTGCGCAGTCACTTTTTTGCCCCGCTCATTCAACGTGTTATAGTCCGCGATATGCTCTGTTGGGTAAGTGCTTATGATAACTCTGTACATTATGTATATATTTAAATAACGTAGATCTCAAGTATCCGCCCACATCCACCTGCACTGGGAGGAATCACTGATGAGGAATTATCGTCACCATCACTGGATCACTAATGTATGACGCTTTGTTGTATACTATGTCATGCCCTATACTCACACTTATGTTAACAATTGTTGTAATTACTGAATGTATTTAAACTGCACTGAGGGGTCACTTAGTTGAGCTTGAGAAAGGCGACGAGGAGGTCGCAGAAACGTTGCTCTGTATGCACTGATGCAATAAAACCACATACTTTTTTGCACCGTATACCTTGTGTGCTGCTGCCTCTTTGGATTCATACATACTACTAGAGATGAGCGAACTTACAGTAAATTCGATTTGTCACGAACTTCTCGGCTCAGCAGTTGATGACTTATCATGTGTAAATTAGTTCAGCTTTCAGGTGCTCCGGTGGGCTGGAAAAGGAAAGATTCTACTAGGACTGTATCCACCTTTTCCAGCCCACGGGAGCACCTGAAACCTGAACTAATTTATGCAGGAAAAGTCATCAACTGCCGAGCCGAGAAGTTCGTGACAAATCGAATTTACTGTAAGTTCGCTCATCTCTACATACTACCATCATGCTGACCAAATCCTGTATACTGAGACTAATATTACCAATAAAAATACCAGTATACAAGTAAGAATAATACCGCCACACCATAACCACTACCATTATCACTCCTACAAAGTGATTGTATAAAAACCATTGAACATAGAATATCCCCCATACAAAGCCCATATAGTGGTAACCCTGGTTCTTCACAGGCTCTGCAGACAATTTAAAGAGGTATTCCAGGCAAAAACTTTATATATATATATATATATATATATATATATATACACATACATATATATATATCAACCGGCTCTGGAGAGTTAAATAGATTTGTAAATTACTTCTATTAAAAAATCTTAATCCTTCCAATAGTTATTAGCTTCTGAAGTTTTCTGTCTAACTGCTCAATGATGATGTCATGTCCCGGGAGCTGTGCATGATGGGAAAATATCCCCATAGGAGCTGCACAGCTCCTGGGACGTGAGTCATCAGAAAGCAGTTAGACAGAAAACAGCAACTCAACTTCAGAAGCTAATAACTATTGGGAGGATTAAGATTTTTTTAATAGAAGTAATTTACAAACCTGTTTAACTTTCCGGAGCCAGTTGATATATAAAAAAAAGTTTTGGCCTGGAATACCCCTTTAAGTGATTACAGTGCAGTTACATTTTTCTTTTTCTTCTCTATTTTGCTCAGACTGTCATGAAGTCTTTTTCCGACCATGACTTGTCTCCACAGAATCTGCCATACAACAAGCATATTAGGCGCCACTCTTCTTTAGCACATTTTCCCCCTGTTTCTTACCCTCAGTGCCCCATATATTCATAGAATGAGGGAGTAGGTAGGTGTGTTGGGGTAAAGGGTAGGGGGATTGGGTGGTGGTGGGTAGGTAATATACCCTCCTCTATTAAGCAATGCCCCATTAGATAAGTATGGAATCCCCCCTCAAAGGTAGAAGCCCTCAGTAGGTCCATAATGCTCCCAGTAGGTAGGTAGGTAATGCCCCTAGGTAGATAGGTATGTAGGTAGCTAATGCCCCAGTAATGCTCTCAGGTAGATAATTCCCTCAGTAGGTAAGTAGTAGGCAATGCCCCCAGGTAGGTAGTAGGTGATGCCCCCAGTAGGTAGACAGTAGGTAATGCCCCAAAATGCATTTGGTAATGTCCCAAGGTAAGTCGTAGGTAATGCCTCCAGTAGTATACAATACTGTTTTATGACCCCAGGGTCTGATAATTGTTACCCCCATTGGTCATAAAGCCGACTGCGACCACAGCATTATATCTTATATCAAGATGCAGTTTATATCACTGAAAGGTCAAACACAGGTATTAACTCCCAGCAAGGGTCAGGTGGCGATCACGGTCCCTTAGATGGAGTACAGTCCGTTGATTCCTGTCTAGATGTACCAGCGGGGTGCACTCCCGCAGAGCACGCTGGTCTGGCATTTACAACCAGCCACTCTGCCCCCATTAGGTAGGGGCCCTCAGAAGGTAGGTAATCCTCCCATTAAGTAGATATGATATCCCCAGTAGGTAAGTAATCCCCCCACATAAGGTAGACGCTCACAGTAAAAAAAAAGTAATCAAAGCTATTAAGTAGATGCCACATTAGCCAATGAATCCCCCAATCAAAGGGGTTATCCAGAAAAAGAAAAACAGAGCTAATTTCTTTCTAAAACAGCACCACAACTGTCCTCAGGTTGTGAGTGGCTCCAGTCACTTAGACAGAAATGAGCTGCATCTGATAATGGCTTATTACTGTTCCCTCGTTCAGAACATTTGCACCCTCAGTCGAGTCAAGCGTGCATGTACAGTATATGGAGGAATGGGGAGACGTAGGAGATGTAATGACGAACACCCTACAATGCTTTATGCAGTCCTGACACCTGTTACTCATGATCGTCTGCCAAATTGTCTTCACAACACATTGGGAAATCATTTACACAGACATCTGCGATTCTGCTTTTCACTTTTGTTACTCCTGCTTCTTGCATTTTGTAGGGTACCTTACATGCCAGCCTTAGGGTGGGCAACACCAGACACATGTAGGGTTTCCACCTTTCTTGGAAAAAAAATACCGGTCATACTAATTTGCATAATTAATTATATATGCGTGGCATCACAGGATACAAATTTGCGGGGGAAATTTTGTCCTATTTTGACCCCCATAACCTTTTTATTTCTCCTTATACGGCCTGTATGATGGTCATTTTTTTGAGCACCGATCTGTAGTTTTTAAACCATTTTTTTTTTTATGTGACTTTTAAATTTATTTTATTTTTTTTATTTGGGAGTTACAGTTTGTTATTAACTACAACTCCCAGCATGCCCTACTACAGCCTGTGGCTCAGCAGCTGCCCCAAACGAAAACTACAACTCCCAGCGTGTTGGACTATATAATAGTATATAGTATAGGTCAGTGTTTCCCAACCAGGGGGGCCTTCAGCTGTTGCCAAACTACAACTCCCAGCATGTTGGACTACATAGTAGTATATAGTATAGGTCAGTGATTCCCAACCAGGGGTGCCTCCAGCTGTTGCAAAACTACAAATCCCAGAATGTTGGACTATATAGTAGTATATAGTATAGGTCAGTGTTTCCCAACCAGGGGTGCCTCCAGCTGTTGCAAAACTACAACTCCCAGCATGTTTGACTATATAGTAGTATATAGTATAGGTCAGTGTTTCCCAACCAGGGGTGCCTCCAGCTGTTGCAAAACTACAACTCCCAGCATGTTGGACTATACAGTAGTATATAGTATAGGTCAGTGTTTCCCAACCAGGAGTGCCTCCAGCTGTTGCAAAACTACAACTCCCAGCATGTTTGACTATATAGTAGTATATAGTATAGGTCAGTGTTTCCCAACCAGAGCGCCTCCAGCTGTTGCAAAACTACAACGCCCAGCATGCCCGGACAGCCAACGGCTGTCCGGGCATGCTGGGCATTGTAGTTTTGCAACAGCTGGAGGCGCTCTGGTTGGGAAACCCTGGTATAGTATATGGTGCAACATTCCGGGAACTAGTGGATTGGTTGGATAAATACCAGCAGGGTGGCCAAAATTCCGGCTGTGCCGGTAAAATACCTGCCAGGTGGCAACCCTAGACACATGGCTATATGGTAAATACGTCCCAGAATACACCATTCATGGTCAGAGCACCATGCATTTGCTAAGTATGGCTAGAAAACAAGTCTGACATTTAGTTGAGCCCCACTTTGATAAACAAGCAGACCGTGGCTTCCTACCAAATTAGTTAGTAGTGAATAAAGTGGCTTTTTATTCCTCCAACAGAAGCAAGATGCCGGAGTGTGCCAGCAGATTGGGTACAGGCTTTAAAATACCTTTCTCAGATTGCAGATTGGCATGGAATCAGGCATGGAGATTAATGGTGCTGAGCTTGTTTATTTTGTAGGGGAGGGTTGTGAGGGTCACCTTGACCCTGAGCAGCGGCCAGCTGACACCAACACGATGAATAAAGCGGGACAGCTGCAGTAATGATGGAAAGAATGCTTTATAATCTACTGATTAAGAAGAAAATAAAATGTAGCGATTAAGGGAGCACCACAATGACACGACAATGACAGACACCCAGGACTGTGAATGATCCCGCCAGGCGGAGGCACCAAAACATCCCCATCCACCTGCTGCACGGGCATCCTCTCAGACTCAGCCGGGAGGGCACCTACTATGTGGGCAGTGATGGGAAGTCGGTGATCCTTAGATTTAAGACTATTGAGATTATGATGCCCAAAATATCCGTGTAAAGTGGCACTCTGTCCTTAGCTGGCAATAGGCCAGATTTTTACCTACTTCACTCATAACGCAAAGCACCAATAAATTCTTTATGGCTGCCCAGTATCCCAATGATGACATCACTGGACTAATATCTTGGGGTCAGGGCAAGCTCAACACATTGTGCTGCCTTGGTCCAAGTGGGAACCCCCCCCCAAAAAAAAAAAAAAAACTATGCCATTGCATATCAGGAGGACAAATAACTTTGGTTATAACAAGCAGGGCTGCAATCACAAGCAGCTTCCCTTCCCTCCCGGCCCACCCCCAAGTCCGCGCCCAGGGCCCCGTGCCTGCTATTTTCCTCATGGTCTATGAAAAAAATATTCATACTGTTACTGACCAAATCCTGTATACTGTCACCAGTATTACCAATAATACCAGTATACAAAGAGGAATATCATCACTGTACATATTACCATCATACTGTTACCAACTAAATCCTGTAAACTGAGACCTATAGTACCAATGATACCAGTATACAAGGAGAAATAATTTCACCATACATATTACCACCATACTGTTACTGCCAAATCCTATTAACTGAAACCAATATTATCAATAATACCAGCATACAAGGAAGGAATATTATCACCATACATATTACCATCATACTGTTACCAACTAACTCCTGTAAACTGAGACCTATATTACGAATAATACAGTATACATGGAGGAATATCATCACCATACATATTACCATCATACTGTTACCAACTAAATCCTGTAAACTGAGACCTATATTACCAATAATACCAGTATACATGGAGGAATATCATCACCATACATATTACCATCATACTGTTACCAACTAAATCCTGTAAACCGAGACCTATATTATCAATAATACCAGTATACAAGGAGGAAATATCATCACCATACATATTACCATCATACTGTTACTGACCAAAGCCTGTATACTGAGACCAGTATTACCAATAATACCAGTATATAAGAAGGAATATTATCACCATATATATCACCTTCATACTGTTACTGACCAAATCTTGTATACTGAGACCAATATTATCAATGATACCAGTATACAAGGAGGAATATTATCAGCATACATATTACCATCATACTGTTACTGACCAAATCTTGTATACTGAGACCAATATTATCAATAATACCAGTATACAAGGAGGAATATTATAACCATAAATATTACCATCATACTGTTACTGAACAAATCCTGTATACTGAGACCAAAGGAGGAATAATACTGCCACAACATGACCGCTACCATTCCCAACACAGAGTGACTGTATATAAAACCAATTAACATAGACCAATATTCCCCCCCCCCCCCATACAATGCCCATATAGTGATGAGCCCAGGTCTACACAGGCGCTGTAGACCGTATAAGTGATTACAGTGCAGTTACATCTACTGACCCACAGGAGGTGTTTACTTGGAGTCGTTCTCTTTTCTTTTCTTCTTTGTCTTGAGTAGATCGCTATGAAGTCTTCTTCCAACCATGTCTTGTCTCCACAGAGTCAGACAACAAACAGATTGGCTCCACACTTTTATAGCACATTTCCCACCTGCTACCTACCCTCAGTGCCCCAAATAACTCTCTCCTTGGTGCTCTGCATAGTATGAGGGAGTAGGTGTGTTGGGGAAAGGGTAGGAAGGTAGTGGGGAGGAAACTTCCCTTCCCCTATTAGGTAATGCCCCCAGTAAGTAGGTAGGGAATCCCCCCTATAAGGTATATGCCCAGGCCCCCAACAGGTTGGTAATGCCCCCTATGGGTAGGTAGGTAATGCCTCAGTAAAGCTCCAAGGTAGGTAATGCCCTCTGTAGTTAGGTAGTAGGTGATGCCCACCAATAGGTAGTAGGTAATGCCACCAGGTAGGTCATAGGGAATGGCCCAAGTAAGTAGGTAGTAGGTAATGCTTCCAGGTAGGTCATAGTTAATGCCCCCAAGTAGGTAGGTAGTAGGTGATGCCCTCTATAGGTAGATAGTAGATAATACCACTAGTAGGTAGTGCTCCCAGTAGGTAGGTAGTGCCCCCCAGGTAGGCAGTGCCCCCATGTAGGTAATGCCGCCAGTAGGTAGTGGCCCCTGGTAAGTCATGCCCCCAGTACATAGTGCCGCCCAGGTAGGTAGTGCCTCCATTTAAGTAATGCCCCCAGTAAGTAGTGGCCCCTGGTAGGTCACACCCCCAGTACATAGTGCCCCCAAGTTAGGTAGTGCTTCCATGTAGGTAATGCCCCTAGTATATAGTGCCTCCAGCTAGGTAGTGCCACCCAGGTAGTTAGTGGCTCCAGAATCCAGGACACTTGCCCCGGATCCCCAAGCGAGCGAGCACCGCTTTCAACTGTATGCACCAGTACATACAGTTGAAAGCTGCCTATATACAGATATATACAGTCAGGAGATCACTATACAGTATATACAGTCAGGAGATCACTATACATTATATATATAGTCAGGAGATCACTATACATTATATACAGTCAGGAGATCACTGTACATTATATACAGTCAGGAGATCACTATACATTATATACAGTCAGGAGATCACTGTACATTATATACAGTCAGGAGATCACTGTACATTATATATTTATAGTCAGGAGATCACTGTACATTATATACAATCAGGAGATCACTGTACATTATATACAGTAAGGAGATCACTGTACATTACATATAGTCAGGAGATCACTGTATATTATATACAGTCAGGAGATCACTGTACAGTATATACAGTCAGGAGATCACTGTACATTATATATAGTCAGGAGATCACTGTACATTATATACAGTCAGGAGATCACTGTACATTATATACAGTCAGGAGATCACTGCACATTATATACAGTCAGGAGATCGCTGTACATTATATACAGTCAGGAGATCACTGTACATTATATATAGTCAGGAGATCGCTGTACATTATATACAGTCAGGAGATCACTGTACATTATATATAGTCAGGAGATCACTGTACATTATATACAGTCAGGAGATCACTGTACATTATATACAGTCAGGAGATCACTGTACATTATATACAGTCAGGAGATCACTGTACATTATATATATAGTCAGGAGATCACTATACATTATATACAGTCAGGAGATCACTGTACATTATATACAGTCAGGAGATCACTGTACATTATATACAGTCAGGAGATCACTGTACATTATATACAGTCAGGAGATCGCTATACATTATATATACAGTCAGGAGATCACTATACAGTATATACAGTCAGGAGATCACTATACATTATATATATAGTCAGGAGATCACTATACATTATATATATATATAGTCAGGAGATCGCTGTACATTATATACAGTCAGGAGATCACTGTACATTATATACAGTCAGGCGATCACTGTACATTATATACAGTCAGGAGATCACTGTACATTATATACAGTCAGGAGATCGCTATACATTATATATACAGTCAGGAGATCACTATACATTATATACAGTCAGGAGATCACTATACATTATATATACAGTCAGGAGATCACTATACAGTATATACAGTCAGGAGATCACTATACATTATATATATAGTCAGGAGATCACTATACATTATATATATATATAGTCAGGAGATCGCTGTACATTATATACAGTCAGGAGATCACTGTACATTATATACAGTCAGGCGATCACTGTACATTATATACAGTCAGGAGATCGCTATACATTATATATACAGTCAGGAGATCACTATACATTATATACAGTCAGGAGATCACTATACATTATATACAATCAGGAGATCGCTGTACATTATATATAGTTAGGAGATCACTGTACATTATATACAGTCAGGAGATCACTATACATTATATATAGTCAGGAGATCACTGTACATTATATACAGTCAGGAGATCACTGTACATTATATACAGTCAGGAGATCACTGTACATTATATACAGTCAGGAGATCACTGCACATTATATACAGTCAGGAGATCACTGTACATTATATATAGTCAGGAGATCACTGTACATTATATACAGTCAGGAGATCACTGTACATTATATACAATCAGGAGATCGCTGTACATTATATATAGTCAGGAGATCACTGTACATTATATACAGTCAGGAGATCACTGTACATTATATACAGTCAGGAGATCACTATACATTATATATAGTCAGGAGATCACTATACATTATATACAGTCAGGAGATCACTGTTCATTATATACAGTCAGGAGATCACTGTACATTATATACAGTCAGGAGATCACTGTACATTATATACAGTCAGGAGATCACTGTACATTATATACAGTCAGGAGATCACTATACATTATATATAGTCAGGAGATCACTATACATTATATACAGTCAGGAGATCACTGTTCATTATATACAGTCAGGAGATCACTGTACATTATATACAGTCAGGAAATCACTGTACATTATATACAGTCAGGAGATCACTGTACATTATATACAGTCAGGAGATCACTGTACATTATATATAGTCAGGAGATCGCTATATATTATATATACAGTCAGGAGATCACTATACATTATATACAGTCAGGAGATCACTATACATTATATACAATCAGGAGATCGCTGTACATTATATATAGTCAGGAGATCACTGTATATTATATAAAATCAGGAGATCGCTGTACATTATATACAATCAGGAGATCACTGTACATTATATACAGTCAGGAGATCACTGTACATTATATACAATCAGGAGATCGCTGTACATTATATACAGTCAGGAGATCACTGTACATTATATACAGTCAGGAGATCACTGTACATTATATACAGTCAGGAGATCACTGTACATTATATACAGTCAGGAGATCACTGTACATTATATATATAGTTAGGAGATCACTGTACATTATATACAGTCAGGAGATCACTATACATTATATATAGTCAGGAGATCACTGTACATCATATACAGTCAGGAGATCACTGTACATTATATACAGTCAGGAGATCACTGTACATTATATACAGTCAGGAGATCGCTATACATTATATATACAGTCAGGAGATCACTATACATTATATACAGTCAGGAGATCGCTATACATTATATACAATCAGGAGATCGCTGTACATTATATATAGTCAGGAGATCACTGTACATTATATACAGTCAGGAGATCACTGTACATTATATACAGTCAGGAGATCACTATACATTATATATAGTCAGGAGATCACTGTACATTATATACAGTCAGGTGATCACTGTACATTATATACAGTCAGGAGATCACTGTACATTATATACAGTCAGGAGATCACTGTACAGTATATACAGTCAGGAGATCACTGTACATTATATACAGTCAGGAGATCGCTATACATTATATATACAGTCAGGAGATCACTATACATTATATACAGTCAGGAGATCACTATACATTATATACAATCAGGAGATCGCTGTACATTATATACAGTCAGGAGATCACTGTACATTATATACAATCAGGAGATCGCTGTACATTATATACAGTCAGGAGATCACTGTACATTATATATATAGTCAGGAGATCACTGTACATTATATATATAGTCAGGAGATCACTGTACATTATATACAGTCAGGAGATCACTGTACATTATATACAGTCAGGAGATCACTGTACATTATATACAGTCAGGAGATCGCTGTACATTATATACAGTCAGGAGATCACTGTACATTATATATAGTCAGGAGATCACTGTACATTATATACAATCAGGAGATCACTGTACATTATATACAGTCAGGAGATCACTATACATTATATACAGTCAGGAGATCACTGTACATTATATACAGTCAGGAGATCAGTGTACATTATATACAGTCAGGAGATCGCTGTACATTATATACAGTCAGGAGATCACTGTACATTATATATAGCCAGGAGATCACTGTACATTATATACAGTCAAGAGATCACTGTACATTATATACAGTCAGGAGATCGCTGTACATTATATACAGTCAGGAGATCGCTGTACATTATATATAGCCAGGAGATCACTGTACATTATATACAGTCAGGAGATCACTGTACATTATATACAGTCAGGAGATCGCTGTACATTATATACAGTCAGGAGATCGCTGTACATTATATACAGTCAGGAGATCGCTGTACATTATATACAGTCAGGAGATCGCTGTACATTATATACAGTCAGGAGATCACTGTACATTATATACAGTCAGGAGATCACTGTACATTATATATAGTCAGGAGATCACTGTACATTATATACAGTCAGGAGATCACTGTACACTATATATAGTCAGAAGATCACTGCACATTATATATAATCAGGAGATCACTATACATTATATACAGTCAGGAGATCGCTGTACATTATATACAGTGAGGAGATCACTGTACATTATATACAGTCAGGAGATCACTGTACATTATATACAGTCAGGAGATCACTGTACATTATATATATAGTCAGGAGATCACTATACATTATATACAGTCAGGAGATCACTGTACATTATATACAGTCAGGAGATCGCTGTACATTATATGTAGTCAGGAGATCACTGTACATTATATACAATCAGGAGATCACTGTACATTATATATATAGTCAGGAGATCACTGTACATTATATATAGTCAGGAGATTACTGTACATTATATATAGTTAGGAGATCGCTGTACATTATATATAGTCAGGAGATCGCTGTACATTATATATACAGTCAGGAGATCACTGTACATTATATACAGTCAGGAGATCACTGTACATTATATATAGTCAGGAGATCGCTGTACATTATATACAGTCAGGAGATCACTATACATTATATACAATCAGGAGATCGCTGTACATTATATATAGTCAGGAGATCACTGTACATTATATACAGTCAGGAGATCACTGTACATTATATACAGTCAGGAGATCACTATACATTATATACAGTCAGGAGATCACTGTACATTATATACAGTCAGGAGATCACTGTACATTATATATAGTCAGGAGATCACTGTACATTATATATAGTCAAGAGATCACTGTACATTATATACAGTCAGGAGATCGCTGTACATTATATACAGTCAGGAGATCACTGTACATTATATACAGTCAGGAGATCACTGTACATTATATACAGTCAGGAGATCACTGTACATTATATACAGTCAGGAGATCACTATACATTATATACAGTCAGGAGATCACTGTACATTATATATAGTCAGGAGATCACTGTACATTATATATATATAGTCAGGAGATCACTGTATATTATATATAGTCAGGAGATCACTGTACATTATATATATAGTCAGGAGATCACTGTACATTATATATAGTCAGGAGATCACTGTACATTATATATATAGTCAGGGGATCACTGTACATTATATATAGTCAGGAGATCACTGTACATTATATACAGTCATGAGATCACTGTACATTATATACAGTCAGGAGATCACTATACATTATATACAGTCAGGAGATCACTGTACATTATATACAGTCAAGAGATCACTGTACATTATATACAGTCAGGAGATCACTGTACATTATATATATATAGTCAGGAGATCACTGTACATTATATATTTATAGTCAGGAGATCACTGTACATTATATATACAGTCAGGAGATCACTGTACATTATATACAGTCAGGAGATCACTGTACATTATATACAGTCAGGAGATCACTGTACTTTATATACAGTCAGGAGATCACTATACATTATATACAGTCAGGAGATCACTGTACATTATATACAGTCAGGAGATCACTGTACATTATATATATATAGTCAGGAGATCACTGTACATTATATACAGTCAGGAGATCACTGTACATTATATACAGTCAGGAGATCACTATACATTATATACAGTCAGGAGATCACTGTACATTATATATAGTCAGGAGATCACTGTACATTATATACAGTCAGGAAATCACTGTACATTATATATAGTCAGGAGATCACTGTACGTTATATACAGTCAGGAGATCACTGTACATTATATATAGTCAGGAGATCACTATACATTATATACAGTCAGGAGATCACTGTACATTATATACAGTCAAGAGATCACTGTACATTATATACAGTCAGGAGATCACTGTACATTATATATACAGTCAGGAGATCACTGTACATTATATATACAGTCAGGAGATCACTGTACATTATATATATATAGTCAGGAGATCACTGTACATTATATACAGTCAGGAGATCGCTGAACATTATATACAGTCAGGAGATCTCTGTACATTATATACAGTCAGGAGATCACTATACATTATATACAGTCAGGAGATCACTGTACATTATATACAGTCAAGAGATCACTGTACATTATATACAGTCAGGAGATCACTGTACATTATATATACAGTCAGGAGATCACTGTACATTATATATACAGTCAGGAGATCACTGTACATTATATATATATAGTCAGGAGATCACTGTACATTATATACAGTCAGGAGATCGCTGAACATTATATACAGTCAGGAGATCACTGTACATTATATATAGTCAGATCACTGTACATTATATAGAGACCAATTTTGAGATAGTTGTATAAATACTATTGGATAACAGGTGACATAACATGTATAACCTATGCTGGGAACTATGTAACTTGACTCTGATATGACCAAACGCTTAGCAATGTCCGCATCTGAGCATGTTGTGAAGAGAAGTGACGTCTGGGCACAGTGCCATATCTGACCTGTGTGCCAGTCAGTGGTCACTGTGTGGGTGTGAGGGCTGCAGGGGGGCGACGATGACTCTCTGGATAGATATAGATTGTTACAAAGCAGAATGAAAATAGACCCAGCCAAGTGTATATAAACCCAGGACATAAGAGCACATGGGAGAACAAGCCTCAGAGGAAACACAGAGCAAGTCAGACCATTGGGACCTGTTAACACTCACTTAACCAAAGATGCTGGGGAAGTCAGAGCCACGTGACGAGGGCAACACCGAGGCCCAGCTGAGCTGCCAAGTGAAGGAACACAACAATGCCCGGCGGGAGCACTATTCCGCAGAATGGCTGGATACATCGGTCTTCAGTAGACCAGAGGAGAGGTGAGCCAACTGGGATCCAATGACCACCCTACAGATAGAGAGGAGCAAATATACAGGGGTTATTAATACATATGTAGAAAACCTTTAAAGGGGTACTCCGCTGGAAAACATTATTTTTTTTAAATCAACTGGTGCCAGAAAGTTAAACAGATTAGTAAATTAGAATAAACGAAGAGCACGTAGGTGCACTCACCGCTAGGCAGAGACAGTTGGATCTGGAAGTCCGGTGACGGGCTGCTGGATCACGGCATAGGCGCTATTGTATGGCGCTCGGAGACTACATCGGCAGTTTCGCACGCAAGTGCGTGCTTCTTCCGGCCTCAATGAGGCCGGAAGAAGCACGCACTTACGTGCGAAACTGCCGGCGTAGCCTCCGAGCGCCATACACCAGCACCTATGCCGTGACCCGGCACCCCGTTACCGGACTTCCAGATCCAACTGTCTCTGCCTAGCGGTGAGTGCACCTACGTGCTCTTCGTTTATTCTGTATTTGATGCTGAGACAGGTCGCCGAGGATCGTTTTGCGAGTCGTAGGAGGTGATATTGCTTTCTGAGTGCTCTCCCTGTTTTCTTGCTTCATTTCGTTGTTTAGATTAGTAAATTACCTTTATTTAAAAATCTTAATCCTTCCAGTACTTATCATCTGCTGTATGGTCCACAGAAAGTTTTTTTTTTTTCATTTCCTTTCTGTCTGACCACAGTGTCAGGGACTGTCCAGATTAGGAGAAAATCCCCATAGCAAATCTCTCCTGCTCTGGACAGTTCCTGACACGGACAGAGGTGTCAGCAGAGAGCACTGTGGTCAGACAGAAAATAAATTCAAAAAGAAAAGAACTATCTCTATAGTATACAGCAGCTGATAAGTACTGGAAGGATTAAGATTTTTAAATAGAAGTAATTTACAAATGTAACTTTCTGACATCAGTCGATTAAAAAAATTTTTTTAATGCCTTAGCTAGACAATTGTAATGATACATTTTATCAGTATATGGCCCTGTAACATTGAGTAGAATTACACAGACAATGTGGTTAATTCCCATATTTCTCTATTTCAGCTGCAATGCACGTGATGCCAATGTTTGGAGAAGGGAAAGCTTCAGACAACAAGGCATGACACATTTCCTGGTCCAGCGTTCTCCAGCTCAGATCATGAGAATGGGTCGTCTCGGTCACCGCCTTACTCAGTATCAGTTGCCCTACCAGAGAATACTGCCACTGCCTATTTTCAAGCCAGCAGATCTTTCCACCAAGATGGATCGCATGGCGACACCTCCACAGCTTCGTGGCATGATTGACTTCGAGAGAGCCCTCAGCAATCCAGGCAATGACGGGTTGTGCCAAGACAAGATACCAGTCTCTCAAATCACCAAAGAGTTGCCTCCAGTCATGCAGCCAGCACGTATGGAATTTTCTAAACCCGGCCTGGCAGCTTCCTTCTCCAGATCAATGTCTCAAGAAGCTCAGAGGGGCTAAAGGACTATGATGGACATTGGCATGGGAGATGTACGATCTGTAATATGTAGGATGGACAGGTCCGAATGCAGTTTGTGTCTGCATTGTGTTTGCACTAGAACCTCGGTTATTGAATTTATGTCCAGCAGCTAAATGTCCATTAGCAAATTAATTTATAGACAAATTGCTCGGAATATTATTATTTCATATCTGTATCGGGAAAGTATTGTATTAAATGAATGTATTGGATCACCCTCTAGATGGTGGTGAAGTCCGGCTCTTTTGTGATCCACCACAAGTGTTAGAAGTCAATAGACCCCCGAGTCTTGTTTGGTCAGGACGTAGACTGAACAGTGAAAGGTGGAACATCATCCATCTCCTCATTGTTCTTCAGATGGTTCTTGGGTTTTGTGTGTAGAAACTGGTGGACATCTAGGTATAGCAGATGGGAGACTGGAAATGTCATGTTAGTAGAAATGGAAAATGAATGGACATTGGGAAAGTATTAGGCATGGGGAAGCCCTAACGAAAGAATAGGTTGTTATAGCTGGTTCCTGTAGCTTAGGATCATGTTATCTGAACTGTATCCCAAAGTTTACAATGCTATAGGATAGGAGGTTATAACTGGTTCATTGGTTCCTGAAGGATATAGTGCTATAAATGGTTCCTAAATAACAAGATGTTATAACTGGTTCCTAGAGGTTAGGCTGTTATTAATGGTTCCTTTGTTCCTATAGGACATGATGTTATAACTGGTACCTGAAGGTTATGGTTCTATAACTGGTACCTGAAGGATATGGTTCTATAACTGGTTCCTGAAGGAAATGGTTCTATAACTGGTTCCTGAAGGTTATGGTTCTATAACTGCTTCCTGAAGGTTATGGTTCTATAACTGGTTCCTGAAGGATATGGTTCTATAACTGGTTCCTGAAGGAAATGGTTCTATAACTGGTTCCTGAAGGCTATGGTTCTATAACTGCTTCCTGAAGGTTATGGTTCTATAACTGGTTCCTGAAGGCTATGGTTCTATAACTGGTTCCTGAAGGTTATGGTTCTATAACTGGTTCCGGAAGGATATGGTTCTATAACTGGTTCCTGAAGGAAATGGTTCTATAACTGGTTCCTGAAGGCTATGGTTCTATAACTGGTTCCTGAAGGCTATGGTTCTATAACTGGTTCCGGAAGGATTTGGTTCTATAACTGGTTCCTGAAGGTTATGGTTCTATAACTGGTTCCGGAAGGCTATGGTTCTATAACTGGTTCCGGAAGGATTTGGTTCTATAACTGGTACCTGAAGGTTATGGTTCTATAACTGGTTCCTGAAGGCTATGGTTCTATAACTGGTTCCTGAAGGATTTGGTTCTATAACTGGTTCCGGAAGGCTATGGTTCTATAACTGGTTCCTGAAGGATAGATGCAATACATTTTCGCTAAAGAATAGGATGTTTTTTGTTGAAAGATTATCCAATAAACTACAGCTTGTTGTTGGTCCCATTTTAGTTACAGGGGAGTGAGAAAGTAGAAAGGCCTGATAGAAGGGTCTTTAGACTTTTGGGGGGCACCCCGGGTGGGTGTTTAGTGAATTCCACCGCCAGTGACTGGTCTGTCAAATAAAGTATAAGCTACCAACTGCAAATCCCTCTGGTTTTTAAAGAGGTTAATCCTGTGTGACCATCCACACAGGTAACACGTCGCTTTAGATAACAAATACTTTGCACAGTTTTATATGTCATTATAAGACAAAGTCTATTTTTCTGTATTATATGTTTGTGTGTAATGTAGTAATGATTGTCACTTTTATGATATAATAAAATGGTTATATATTTATTTAGTGTCGGTCTTAGTTCACTTCTGATTGTAAGATCCAATTCCCATCAAACATCATGATTATGAGTAACCCAACATATGCCGCAGTGAATATGTATGACACATATGTATGTACACAGAGATCCTCGGGGGCGGAGATACGTGGAATAAAGTTGAGATCATTGGGGACAAGGATTTTGAACAACACTAAGATCAGCCTCTCCTCTACTTAAAGGGGTACTCCGCTTCTCAGCGTTTGGAACAATCTGTTCTGAACCCTGGAGCCGATGCGGGGAGCTTGTGATGTCATAGCCCCACCCCCTCAATGCAAGTCTATGGTAGGGGGCGTGATGGCTGTCACGCCCCCTCCCATCGACTTGCATTGAGGGGGTGGGGTGTGACGTCATGAGGGGAGGGGCTATGACGTCCAGCGTTCGGATCAGTTTGTTCCAAACGTCGAGCAGCGGAGTACACGGCGCGATCCACCAAAGCAGTCAATAGAGATGACTGACAAGCATTAAAGGGGTACTCCGGAGGAAGAAAAATTCAAATCAACTGGGGCCAGAAAGTTATACAGATATGTAAATGACTTCTATTTAAAAATCTTAATCCTTCCAGTACTTATCAGCTGTTGTATGCTACAGAGGAAGTTGTGTAGTTCTTTCCAGTCTGACCACAGTGCTCTCTGCTGACACCTCTGTCCGTTACAGGAACTGTCCAGAACATGAACAAATCCCCATAGCAAACCTCTCCTACTCTGGACAGTTCCTGACACGAACAGAGGTGTCAGCAGAGAGCACTGTGGTCAGACTGGAAAGAACTACACAACTTTGGAAGGATGGATATTTTTACATAGAAGCAATTTACAAATCTGCAGAACTTTCTGGCATCAGTTGTTTTGAAAACAATTTTTTCTCCGGTGTTCCACATTAAAACTGTACAGTTTTTCTTATAAGTGCCAAAACAATAGGATGTGTTTCGAGGCTAATACTTGGCTCTTTAATAGATGTAAACAATGAAGTGGATTTCGCCTTGTATCTGCCATTTTTCTTTTCATCCTGCACCTGATCCATATTGGCCGAAACTACGTCCAAGTCCAAGCTCCAGAGGCCGCACCCCCCTGACTATATCGCTTAATAAGCTATTGTATCTTGAACACAACTATGCAAAAAAAACTAAAACCTGCTAACTAGATTTAATATACTGTCTTATGAGAAGACTTTTTTTTACACTATAAATTTGCATGAAATGGGTAAAAACAGGGAACAATAGATTGTATACAACAAAGAAAGCCTAGCCTTATGGCAGAGGTCCTCACCAGTCCTTAAAGGGGTACTCTAGTGGAAGAAAAAATTAATCAAATTTTTTAAATCTTTTTCCTTTCAGTCTGACCACAGTGCTCTCTGCTGACACCTCTGTTCATGTCAGGAACTGTCCAGAGCAGAAGCAAATCCCCATAGCAAACCTCTCCTGCTCTGGACAGTTCTTGACATGGACAGAGGTGTCAGCAGAGAGCACTGTGGTCAGACTGGAAAGAACTACATAATTAGCTCTGTCTGTAAACAGAAGCTGATAAGTACTGGAAGGATTAAGATTTTTTAAATAGAAGTAATTTACATATCAGTTAAACTTTTTGGCACCAGTTGATTTACAAAAAAAAAAAAATTCCACTGGAGTACCCCTTTAAAGGAGATATCCAGTTCTGAAAAACGTATCCCCTATTTCAGATCGGGGGGGGGGTCCGACAGCTCGGGCTCCCAGCAATCTCCTATACAGGACCCTGGAAGCCCACTGGAAGGGGGCGTGTTGACCACCGCACGAAGCGGCGGCTGACACGCCCTCTCAATACAACTCTATAGCAGAGCCAGAGCGCTGCCTTCGGCAATCTCCGGCTCTGCCATAGCGATGTATTGAGGGTACGTGTCAGCCGTCGCTTCATGGTCAACACACGCTATCTGGCCAGCGAGCCGGGGCCCCGTACCGGACATCGCGATCGGACCCCACACGATCTGAAACTTATCCCCTTTTCTTAGGATAGGGGATAAGTTTATCAGCACTGGACTACCCCTTTAAGGCCCACCAACAGTACAGGATTTGAATGTTTCCCTATTCTATTCCAATGGAGTAAAAAAGTGGACTATTGGTGGGTCCTGAGGACTGGGTTGGGGACCACTGGTTCAGAGCACAACTTAGAAATAAATGACATAGACATAGAAGATTGGTTTCAGCACCTTCCCACACGTTGCCCAGAACAGCAATAGTGTTGCTCACGAATATTCGCAATTCGAATATTATTCGCGAATATCGCATATTCGCGAATTCACGAATTTCGCGAATATAGCGCTATATATTCGTAATTACGAATATTCGTTTTTTTTTTTTTTGTTTTTTTTTCCACAGTACACATCACAGTGATCACCCCTCTCTGCTTCCAGCTTGTGTGGTGTAAAGAAGGCTGTATTACTACTGTGTGAGACTGGCGTGCGGAAATTAGCATATGCTAATTTTCGCGTGTGTTAATTTTGTATATGCTAATATTCACATATGTTGATTTTCGCATACGCGAATTTTCGCATATGCGAAAAGAAAACGAGAATATCACGAATATGCGAATATTCGCGAATATATGACGAATATTCGTCCATATATTCGCGAATATTCGCGAATTCGAATATGGCCTATGCCGCTCAACACTAAACAGCAATGAATGGACACCTGATCCACACAGTCCCTGGAAGCCAGCAGATTCAACCTCGTCGGTGCTACCACGCCGAACATAAACAGCAGGTGATATAAGACGAAAAGAAGATAGCAGAGCACTCACCAGGTCAGCAGAAGGCTTCTTTATTGATCAGATCGACCAGTCGGGATACATGCAGGGGAGGATGGAAAAAGACGTGGGGGTACAAGGAGCGGCGACGGACCGCTTACGGTCCGTCGCCGCTCCTTGTACCCCCACGTCTTTTTCCATCCTCCCCTGCATGTATCCCGACTGGTCGATCTGATCAATAAAGAAGCCTTCTGCTGACCTGGTGAGTGCTCCTCTATCTTCTTTTCGTCTTAGAAATAAATCATCGTAGATACAACTTCACAGAGAAGTTCTTCATAGGAGAATATTCTTATTCGGCTTCATAAGAACAAAGTTTTTGACAACATATCCCAAATCTATATCTCCAGCAAATAAAGCAACGTGCTACGTATTATGTGTTATAACCTATAACCTTTAGGTTATAGATTTGTAATATATTGTAATATATTGTAATATATCGGTTGCTTTAGGATATGTAACCTAGGTTGTTTCTGTAATACCCAAGTCTGTCACATGCCGATTCCTCCAAAATACAGATCCCTATGAAGCGAGCAGCTAGAGATGAGCGAACTTACAGTAAATTCGATTCGTCACGGACTTCTCGGCTCGGCAGTTGATGACTTATCCTGCGTAAATTAGTTCAGCTTTCAGGTGCTCCGGTGGGCTGGAAAAGGTGGATACAGTCCTAGGAAAGAGTCTCCTAGGACTGTATCAACCTTTTCCAGCCCACCGGAGCACCGGAAAGCTGAACTAATTTATGCAGGATAAGTCATCAACTGCCGAGCCGAGAAGTTCGTGACGAATCGAATTTACTGTAAGTTCGCTCATCTCTCCGAGCAGCTAACAGCACAAGATGTGCAGAGGTTGCAATAATCCCCGTACATAAGACAGCGCCATTGATGTACAGTAAGTAGATGCCAGATGATGAAAATTTCAATGTGGGAATAATTGATCTATTAATGTCCTGTATGAAAAGATAACTCGTGGGGGAGGGGAGGGATATATTTAATCCCACTGTTTACATGTGTTGTCCCAGCGGCCGGCTGGAAAGTTGGCCGCTGTTTGGAATTCGCACCTAGCGGAATGTACTCAGCCAAGAGGGGGATTTAACATGCTCTTTATTAGAAACCACATGGTGGCGAGAAATAGATATTAACCCCCTGTGCACTGCGGGGACATTGTAGATACACTTTTAGGGTACGTTCACACGAGCAGATCCCCAGCGTATTTTATGGTGCGGATCCACCGCTGAAGGACCGCTGTATGCTGCCTTTACATGTGCCTGCTCGGAGCCGCAATACGCCGCCTTAAGTAGACACAAAGCAATGTGCGAGTCGCAGCGCGCATGCGCAGTATACTCGCACATGGCAGCACGCATGCGCGGCGACTCACACATCGCAGTGTGTCTGCTCGTAGCTGCGTATTGCCACTCCGAGCAAGCACATCAGCATACAGCGGTCCTTCAGCGGTGGATCCGCAGAGTAAAATACGCTGGGGATCCGCTCGTGTGACCGTACCCTTAAAACGGAGACATGATGGGAAAAATCAGTGGGATCCCACCAGCTATTACTAAACTGCAACTCCCATCATGCACTGAGAGCCAGGAGCTACTGGGGATTAGAGATGAGCGAACTTACAGTAAATCCGATTCGTCACGGACTTCTCGGCTCGGCAGTTGATGCCTTATCCTGCGTAAATTAGTTCAGCTTTCAGGTGCTCCGGTGGGCTGGAAAAGGGGGATACATTCCTAGGAAAGAGTCTCCTAGGAATGTATCCACCTTTTCCAGCCCATCGGAGCACCTGAAAGCTGAACTAATTTATGCAGGAAAAGTCTTTAACTGCCGAGCCTAGAAGTTTGTGACGAATCGAATTTACTGTAAGTTCGCTCATCTCTACTGGGGATCTACAGTTTGCAAACCACCAGTGTAGGTGTGTTCAGGGCCGGCACTGCCTATAGGCAAAATAGGCAGCCGCCTAGAGCGCCCTTTTGATTGGGGCGCCACTCTGGCTGCCTCAAAAAAAAACGCCCAGCCAAAAGCATGAGGAAGAGATTTGTTACAGTGTGTCACCCCAGTAGTAAGGTGGGGTGTGCCAAAGGGCAGGACAATGGGTGGAGTAAAGGGGGCGGCAAAATTAGCTATTGTCTAGGGTGGCACCAGCTGCAGTCCACAGCAATACAGTTGTAAGCAATGATGTGGACTGCAGCTGTCAGTCAATCTCATAGCGCATCAAAACATTGCAGTGTAGCCCTGGCGTAACTCCAACTCTAAGGGTAGGGTCGCACGTGCAGTAGTTTGCTGGGGTTCTTTTTCCTGTTGAAGTCAATGGGCAGCAAAATCAGTTGCATAATTTGCTACCCATTGACTTCAACGGGTAGGAGAATACGCAGCAAAATACAGCACATGTGACCCTACCCTAAAGTTGGCTTAACTATATACCGTACCTTAACCTTGATCAGTACACAGCTATTCTAACCTGACCCTACCCCTACAAATGTACATGCATGCTAAGCTTGGCTGAGCGTGCGCGTGTCCACAGTGGGGATAGGGAAAAAGCCACCACTAGATTCTACCATAGAAAAGCAGCCTGTAACCCTACACTTGTGTATGCACAAAAAAAGAAAAAACGAAATCCTAAAACAGTCGGACACATCACAACTTGGATATCTCTCAGTTTAGACAACGTCGGAGACATATGAAAAGCGCCAATGGAGGTAATCAGAAACCCCACAGCTCCTCGGATATCTAGGAGCATCACGAATAAAGTAACTTTCCGTGAAGGATCCCACAACTGCGAATGTCAGACGGGATAAAGTCAGAAGGCTCGTATATGAGAGAAGCGCTGATGGCACGATATTCGTCTTCTGTCTAAATCAGTGTTTCCCAACCAGGGTGCCTCCAGCTGTTACAAAACTACAACTCCCAGCATGCCCGGACAGCCTTTGGCTGTCCGGGCATGCTGGGTGTTGTTGTTTTGCAACAGCTATCACCCTGGTTGGAAGACACTGATCCACAGCAATGCCCCATACATTACATACAGCAAATAATTAAAGGGGTTATTCAGGAAAAAACTTTTTTTTTATATATCAACTGGCTCCAGAAAGTTAAAGAGATTTGTAAATTACTTCTATTAAAAAATCTGAATCCTTTCAGTACTTATGAGCTTCTGAAGTTCAGGTTGTTCTTTTCTGTCTAAGTGCTCTCTGATGACACCTGTCTCGGGAAACGCCCAGTTTAGAAGAGGTCTGCTATGGGGATTTGCTTCTAAACTGGGCGTTTCCCAAGACAGGTGTCATCAGAGAGGACTTAGACAGAAAATAACAACCTTAACTTCAGAAGCTCATAAGTACTGAAAGGATTAAGATTTTTTAATAGAAGTAATTTACAAATCTGTTTAACTTTCTGGAACCAGTTGATATATATATATAAAAAAAAAAGTTTTTCCCTGGAATACCCCTTTAATATATAAGAGTCCAGCACCAGAAAAAACTCCCCATTACAACATCCTGGAGATGGTCCAAGAGACCGCAGCTGTTACGCCGAGCGCTCCGGGTCCCCGCTCCTCCCCGGAGCGCTCGCTTCACTCCCTCCGCTGCAGCGCTCCGGTCACGTCCTCTGACCCGGGGCGCTGCGATCCTGCTGCCAGCCGGGATGCGATTCGCGATGCGGGTAGCGCCCGCTCGCGATGCGCACCCCGGCTCCCCTACCTGACTCGCTCCCCGTCTGTTCTGTCCCGGCGCGCGCGGCCCCGCTCCCTAGGGCGCGCGCGCGCCGGGTCTCTGCGATTTAAAGGGCCACTGCGCCGCTGATTGGCGCAGTGGTTCCAATTAGGGTTTTCACCTGTGCACTTCCCTATATTACCTCACTTCCCTTGCACTCCCTTGCCGGATCTTGTTGCCTTAGTGCCAGTGAAAGCGTTCCTTGTGTGTTCCTTGCCTGTGTTTCCAGACCTTCTGCCGTTGCCCCTGACTACGATCCTTGCTGCCTGCCCCGACCTTCTGCTACGTCCGACCTTGCTTCTGCCTACTCCCTTGTACCGCGCCTATCTTCAGCAGCCAGAGAGGTGAGCCGTTGCTAGTGGATACGACCTGGTCACTACCGCCGCAGCAAGACCATCCCGCTTTGCGGCGGGCTCTGGTGAAAACCAGTAGTGGCTTAGAACCGGTCCACTAGCACGGTCCACGCCAATCCCTCTCTGGCACAGAGGGTCCACTACCTGCCAGCCGGCATCGTGACAGTAGATCCGGCCATGGATCCCGCTGAAGTTCCTCTGCCAGTTGTCGCTGACCTCACCACGGTGGTCGCCCAGCAGTCACAACAGATAGCGCAACAAGGCCAACAGCTGTCTCAACTGACCGTTATGCTACAACAGTTGCTACCACAGCTTCAGCAGTCATCTCCTCCGCCAGCTCCTGCACCTCCTCCGCAGCGAGTGGCCGCTCCTGGGATACGCTTATCCTTGCCGGATAAATTTGATGGGGACTCTAAGTTTTGCCGTGGCTTTCTTTCCCAATGTTCCCTGCATCTGGAGATGATGTCGGACCTGTTTCCCACTGAAAGGTCTAAGGTGGCTTTCGTAGTCAGTCTTCTGTCCGGAAAAGCCCTGTCATGGGCCACACCGCTCTGGGACCGCAATGACCCCGTCACTGCCTCTGTACACTCCTTCTTCTCGGAAATCCGAAGTGTCTTTGAGGAACCTGCCCGAGCCTCTTCTGCTGAGACTGCCCTGTTGAACCTGGTCCAGGGTAATTCTTCCGTTGGCGAGTATGCCGTACAATTCCGTACACTTGCTTCAGAATTGTCCTGGAATAATGAGGCCCTCTGCGCGACCTTCAAAAAAGGCCTATCCAGCAACATTAAAGATGTTCTGGCCGCACGAGAAATTCCTGCTAATCTACATGAACTTATTCACCTAGCCACTCGCATTGACATGCGTTTTTCTGAAAGGCGTCAGGAACTCCGCCAAGATATGGACTCTGTTCGCACGAGGCGTTTCGTCTCCTCGGCTCCTCTCTCCTCTGGTCCCCTGCAATCTGTTCCTGTGCCTCCCGCCGTGGAGGCTATGCAGGTCGACCGGTCTCGCCTGACACCTCAAGAGAGGACACGACGCCGTATGGAGAACCTCTGCCTGTACTGTGCTAGTACCGAACACTTCCTGAGGGATTGTCCTATCCGTCCTCCCCGCCTGGAAAGACGTACGCTGACTCCGCACAAAGGTGAGACAGTCCTTGATGTCTACTCTGCTTCTCCACGTCTTACTGTGCCTGTGCGGATGTCTGCCTCTGCCTTCTCCTTCTCTACAGTGGCCTTCTTGGACTCTGGATCGGCAGGAAATTTTATTTTGGCCTCTCTCGTCAACAGGTTCAACATCCCAGTGACCAGTCTCGCCAGACCCCTCTACATCAATTGTGTAAATAATGAAAGATTGGACTGTACCATACGTTTCCGCACGGAGCCCCTTCTTATGAGCATCGGATCTCATCATGAGAGGATTGAACTTTTGGTCCTCCCCAATTGCACCTCGGAGATTCTCCTTGGACTTCCCTGGCTTCAACTTCATTCCCCAACCCTGGATTGGTCCACTGGGGAGATCAAGAGTTGGGGGTCCTCTTGTTCCAAGAACTGTCTAAAACCGGTTCCCAGTAACCCTTGCCGTAACTCTGTGGTTCCTCCAGTAACCGGTCTCCCTAAGGCCTATATGGACTTCGCGGATGTTTTCTGCAAAAAACAAGCTGAGACTCTACCTCCTCACAGGCCTTATGATTGCCCTATCGACCTCCTCCCGGGTACTACTCCACCCCGGGGCAGAATTTATCCTCTCTCTGCCCCAGAGACTCTTGCCATGTCCGAATACGTCCAGGAGAATCTAAAAAAGGGCTTTATCCGTAAATCCTCCTCTCCTGCCGGAGCCGGATTTTTCTTTGTGTCCAAAAAAGATGGCTCCCTACGTCCTTGCATTGACTACCGCGGTCTTAATAAAATCACGGTTAAGAACCGCTACCCCTTACCCCTCATCTCTGAACTCTTTGATCGCCTCCAAGGTGCCCACATCTTCACTAAATTGGACTTAAGAGGCGCCTATAACCTCATCCGCATCAGAGAGGGGGACGAGTGGAAAACGGCATTTAACACCAGAGATGGACACTTTGAGTATCTGGTCATGCCCTTTGGACTGTGCAATGCCCCTGCCGTCTTCCAAGACTTTGTCAATGAAATTTTTCGTGATCTGTTATACTCCTGTGTTGTGGTATATCTGGACGATATCCTAATTTTTTCTGCCAATCTAGAAGAACACCGCCAGCATGTCCGTATGGTTCTTCAGAGACTTCGTGACAACCAACTCTATGCCAAAATTGAGAAATGTCTGTTTGAATGCCAATCTCTTCCTTTTCTAGGATATTTGGTCTCTGGCCAGGGACTACAGATGGATCCAGACAAACTCTCTGCCGTCTTAAATTGGCCACGCCCCTCCGGACTCCGTGCTATCCAACGCTTTTTGGGGTTCGCCAATTATTACAGGCAATTTATTCCACATTTTTCTACCATTGTGGCTCCTATCGTGGCTTTAACCAAGAAAAATGCTGATCCCAAGTCCTGGCCTCCTCAAGCAGAAGACTCCTTTAAACGACTCAAGTCTGCCTTTTCTTCGGCTCCCGTGCTCTCCAGACCTGACCCTTCCAAACCCTTCCTATTGGAGGTTGATGCCTCCTCAGTAGGAGCTGGAGCTGTTCTTCTACAAAAAAATCCTTCCGGGCATGCTGTCACTTGTGGTTTTTTCTCTAGGACCTTCTCTCCAGCGGAGAGGAACTACTCCATCGGGGATCGAGAGCTTCTAGCCATTAAATTAGCACTTGAGGAATGGAGGCATCTGCTGGAGGGATCAAGATTTCCTGTTATTATCTACACCGACCACAAGAACCTCTCCTACCTCCAGTCGGCCCAACGGCTGAATCCTCGCCAGGCCCGGTGGTCTCTGTTCTTTGCCCGATTTAATTTTGAGATTCACTTTCGTCCTGCCGATAAGAACATTAGGGCCGATGCTCTCTCTCGTTCCTCGGATGCCTCAGAAGTTGATCTCCCTCCGCAACACATCATTCCACCTGACTGCCTGATCTCCACTTCTCCTGCCTCCATCAGGCAGACTCCTCCAGGAAAGACCTTTGTTTCTCCACGCCAACGCCTCGGAATCCTCAAATGGGGTCACTCCTCCCATCTCGCAGGTCATGCGGGCATCAAGAAATCTGTGCAACTCATCTCCCGCTTCTATTGGTGGCCGACTCTGGAGACGGATGTTGGGGACTTTGTGCGAGCCTGCACTATCTGTGCCCGGGATAAGACTCCTCGCCAGAAGCCCGCTGGTTTTCTTCATCCTCTGCCTGTCCCCGAACAGCCTTGGTCTCTGATTGGTATGGATTTTATTACTGATTTACCCCCTTCCCGTGGCAACACCGTTATTTGGGTGGTCGTTGATCGATTCTCCAAAATGGCACATTTCATCCCTCTTCCTGGTCTTCCTTCTGCGCCTCAGTTGGCTAAACAATTTTTTGTACACATTTTTCGTCTTCACGGGTTGCCTACGCAGATTGTCTCGGATAGAGGGGTCCAATTCGTGTCTAAATTCTGGAGGGCTCTCTGTAAACAACTCAAGATTAAATTAAATTTTTCCTCTGCATATCATCCCCAGTCCAATGGACAAGTAGAAAGAATTAACCAGATCCTGGGTGATTATTTGCGACATTTTGTTTCCTCCCGCCAGGATGACTGGGCAGATCTCCTTCCATGGGCCGAATTTTCGTATAACTTCAGGGTCTCTGAATCTTCCTCCAAATCCCCATTTTTCGTGGTGTACGGCCGTCACCCTCTTCCCCCCCTCCCTACCCCCTTGCCCTCTGGTCTGCCCGCTGTGGATGAAATTTCTCGTGACCTTTCCATTATATGGAGAGAGACCCAAAATTCTCTCTTACAGGCTTCTTCACGCATGAAGAGGTTCGCGGATAAGAAAAGAAGAGCTCCCCCCGTTTTTTCCCCTGGAGACAAGGTATGGCTCTCCGCTAAATATGTCCGCTTCCGTGTCCCTAGCTACAAGTTGGGACCACGCTATCTTGGTCCTTTCAAAATTTTGTGTCAAATTAATCCTGTCTCTTATAAACTTCTTCTTCCTCCTTCTCTTCGTATCCCTAATGCCTTTCACGTCTCTCTTCTCAAACCACTCATCCTCAACCGTTTTTCTCCCAAATCTGTTCCTCCCACTCCTGTTTCCGGCTCCTCGGACGTCTTCTCGGTCAAGGAAATTTTGGCTGCCAAAAAGGTCAGAGGGAAAAATTTTTTTTTAGTAGACTGGGAGGGTTGTGGTCCTGAAGAGAGATCCTGGGAACCTGAGGACAACATCCTTGACAAAAGTCTGCTCCTCAGGTTCTCAGGCTCCAAGAAGAGGGGGAGACCCAAGGGGGGGGGTACTGTTACGCCGAGCGCTCCGGGTCCCCGCTCCTCCCCGGAGCGCTCGCTTCACTCCCTCCGCTGCAGCGCTCCGGTCACGTCCTCTGACCCGGGGCGCTGCGATCCTGCTGCCAGCCGGGATGCGATTCGCGATGCGGGTAGCGCCCGCTCGCGATGCGCACCCCGGCTCCCCTACCTGACTCGCTCCCCGTCTGTTCTGTCCCGGCGCGCGCGGCCCCGCTCCCTAGGGCGCGCGCGCGCCGGGTCTCTGCGATTTAAAGGGCCACTGCGCCGCTGATTGGCGCAGTGGTTCCAATTAGGGTTTTCACCTGTGCACTTCCCTATATTACCTCACTTCCCTTGCACTCCCTTGCCGGATCTTGTTGCCTTAGTGCCAGTGAAAGCGTTCCTTGTGTGTTCCTTGCCTGTGTTTCCAGACCTTCTGCCGTTGCCCCTGACTACGATCCTTGCTGCCTGCCCCGACCTTCTGCTACGTCCGACCTTGCTTCTGCCTACTCCCTTGTACCGCGCCTATCTTCAGCAGCCAGAGAGGTGAGCCGTTGCTAGTGGATACGACCTGGTCACTACCGCCGCAGCAAGACCATCCCGCTTTGCGGCGGGCTCTGGTGAAAACCAGTAGTGGCTTAGAACCGGTCCACTAGCACGGTCCACGCCAATCCCTCTCTGGCACAGAGGGTCCACTACCTGCCAGCCGGCATCGTGACAGCAGCATGTGACAACTCAAAATGTGAAACGTACTATGTTGGACCTTTTTTTTTTTTTTTTTTTTTTTAATCAACTGGTACCAGAAAGTTAAAAAGATTTGTAAATGACTTCTATAAAAAAAATCTTAATCCTTCCAGTGCTTATTAGCTGCTGAATACTACAGAGGAAAATATTTTCTTTTTGGAACACAGTGCTCTCTGGTGACATCACGAGCACAGTGCTCTCTGCTGACATCTCTGTCCATTTTAGGAACTGTCCAGAGCAGCATAAGTTTGTTATGGGGATTTTCTCCTACTCTGGACAGTTCTTAAAATGGACAGAGGTGTCAGCAGAGAGCACTGTGCTCGTGATTCAGCAGAGAGCTCTGTGTTCCAAAAAGAAAATAATTTCTTCTATAGTATTCAGCAGCTAATAAGTACTGGAAGGATTAAGATTTTTTTAATAGAAGTAATTTACAAATCTGTTAAACTTTCTGGCACAAGTTTTCCACCAGAGTACCCCTTTAAAGGGGTATTTCAGTAAAAAAAAAAAAATAATAATTCTTTTTCATATCAACTGGCTCCAGAAAGTTCAACAGATTTGTAAATTACTTCTATTAATAAATCTTAATCCTTCCAGTACTTATCAGCTGCTGAAGTTGAGTTGTTATTTCTGCTGACCTCTGTCTGTCTCAGGAACTGTCCAGATTAGGAGCAAATCCCCATAGCAAAACTCTCCTGATCTGGATAGTTCCTGACATGGACAGAGGTGTCAGCAGAGAGCACTGTGGTCAGACAGAAAAGAACAACTCAACTTCAGGATATGAAGGAGTACTGGAAGGATTATGATTTTTTAATAAAAGTCATTTACAAATCTGTTTAACTTTCTGGAGGCAGTTGATATGAAAAAAAAATTTTTTTTTTTATTTTTTATTTTTTTACTGGAATACCCCTTTAAGATTCGGGGTTCTTAGGGTGCAAGAGTAAGATGGTATCATGAAAGATATTGGTGGGCCTTGATACATAGGTGGACCTGCAGCTCCACTTTCTAGGACACCGCATGTTAATAACCTTAGGAAACAGAAGGCTTAAAGGGGTACTCCGGTGGGGGGGAAAAAAAATTTCAGAAAGTTATACAGATTTGTAAATTACTTCTATTTAAAAGTATTAATCCTTCCAGCACTTATCAGCTGCTGTATGCTCCAGAGGAAGTTGTGTAGTTCTTTCCAGTCTGACCACAGTGCTCTCTGGTGACAACTCTGTCCATGTCAGGAACTGTCCAGAGTAGAAGCAAATCCCCATAGCAAACCTCTCCTGTTCTGGACAGTTCCTGATACAGACAGAGGTGTCAGCAGAGAGCAATGTGGTCAGATTGGAAAGAACCACACAACTTTCTCTGGAGCATACAGCAGCTGATAAGTACTGGAAGGATTAAGATTTTTTTAAATAGAAGTAATTTACAAATCTGTATAACTTTCTTGCACCAGTTGATTTGAAAACTTTTTTCCCCCCACCGGAGTACCCCTATAAAGGGAACTTGTCATCACTTTCATGCTACATGATCCCCGAGTCATCAGGGTGGTCCCGGTTGGCTTCTCCCCACCCCTCCAGCCTTGATTGATGGATCTTTCCCTATACGCAATCAGGAAGAGATCTATAACTCAAGGCTGGAGGGGTTGGGGAGAAGCCAAATGTCCAAATTACTTAAAGGGGTACTCCGGTGGAAAACTTTTTTATTTATTTAATGAACTGGTGCCAAAAAGTTAAAAAGATTTGTAAATTACATCTATTAAAAAATCTTTATCCTTCCAGTACTTTTTAGCAGCTGTATGCTACAGAGTAAAATTCTTTTCTTTTTGAATTTCTTTCTTGTCTTGTCCACAGTGCTCTCTGCTGACACCTCTGTCTGTGTCAGGAACTGTCCAGAGCAGCATATGTTTGCTATGGGGATTTTCTCCTGCTCTGGACAGTTCCTGATACGGGCATCAGGTGTCAGCAGAGAGCACTGTGGACAAGACAAAATAGAAATTCAAAATGCAAAGAATTTCCTCTGTAGCATACAGCTGCTAAAAAGTACTGGAAGGGTAAAGATATATATATTTTTTTAAAGGTTTTATTTTACAACTTTTATGTTACAACAACACATTACATAAAATAACCCTCAACTGGAGAACCCCAACCACCCCAAAAAAAGAAAGAAGTGAACCACAGCACATCACCATTATAGCAGGCAGACTGGGAGAACCACAACGACCACCGACACCACCCCCCGCCCCCACCCCCCAGCTGACACTAAACAGAAACAAGACACAGACACACCCACACATTCACACAGTCCCGGAGGATCCCCAACTTCCCGGACCAGGACAGGGCTGATCATTCTACCCAGGAGAACCTTCACATTCCGGGGGGATAACCGACTCTCCTTTAAGGAGCCAGGGCGTCCAGATTTTGTCAAATTTCTTAGGACATTTACGGCTAATATACAACAACCTGTACAGCAGTACATACTTGTTAACCAGGTTGAACCAGCGTGAAATGGGGGGGAGTGGAAGTATCTTTCCAGGCCATAATCAGCACCTTCCCAGCACAAAACAAAAGAAATCTAATAAGTAGGTGCCTATGGGAGCCCGAGGCTAAGTCATCAATAACTCCGAGCAGATAGACAACCGGAAAACACATAGAGGAATTCCAAGTGATCCGACAAGAACTGTAGCACCACCCTCCAGAAGGGTCCACACAGGGACAGGTCCACATAGAATGAAGAAGAGTACCCACATCTGCCTGACATCGAAAACACACATCCGAAGTAGAGACCCCCATACGAGATAGTCTAACTGGAGTATAATATAACCGAAGGATGAGTCTCACCTGAATAAGTAAATCTCTAGTACTGACCACCGTAGGGTAAAATCTCTTGCTCCCCCATTAAACCCGCCAGGTCCGCTGCCCACTTCTCAAAGGTCAACTCAAATGGATCAGGACCCGCCGATTGCAGCAATGCATAAGACTGGGTTCATATCACGGGATAGGAGGTTGAGATAGAAGGACGTAATAGAAGGTCGGGATAGGGGGTCGGGATAGGAGGTCGAGATAGGAGGTCGGGATAGGGGGTCGGGATAGGAGGTCGAGATAGGAGGTCGGGATAGGAGGTCGGGATAGGAGGTCGAGATAGGAGGTCGGGATAGAAGGACGGGATAGAAGGTCGGGATAGGAGGTCGAGATAGGAGGTCGGGATAGGAGGTCGTGATAGGAGGTCGGGATAGGAGGTCGGGATAGGAGGTCGAGATAGTAGGTCGGGATAGAAGGACGTGATAGGAGGTCGAGATAGGAGGTCGAGATATGAGGTTGGTATATGATAACAATATATGGGGATGGGATATGAAGTTGAAAGCTTCCTCCTTTGTTCATTTTCCTCCCCAACAAGGATGAGGAAGGAAAAAATGGGCAACGCCGGGTACTCAGCTAGTGATATATAAAGCCGCATCCTGGTGTTATGTCCCGGGGTATTTTGCTTTGAAATCTAGCACCCGTCTTAAAAGTTCCCTGTTACAGTACAGAAGCCAATAGATAGATGTGCTGTACTCAGGAAGAAGTCCAGAGCAAACAGTACAGCTTGTCCTATCACACATGCTGGGGACAGCTGTCAGACTTGGATTCGGGGATTAGCAAAACACGTAATATTATATCACACGAATCCTAGAGCGAGAAAATAAGGGAAGGAAATAAATACAATATATCCAACTGAAGAAAACCATGCCATTAGTTCTGCAACTAGTAACGACAGTGTTTTCCAATCAGGGTACCTCCAGCCTTTGGCTGTCCGGGCATGCTGGGAGTTGTAGTTAATAACTGATTGTAGTTAAAGCGGTACTCCAGTGGAAAACATTTTTTTTTTAAATCAACTGGTGCCAGAAAGTTAAACAGATTTGTAAATGACTTCTATAAAAAAAAAATCTTTACCTTTCCAGTACTTTTTAGCAGCTGTATGCTATGGAAATAATTCTTTTATTTTTGAATTTCTTTTTTGTCTTGTCCACAGTGCTCTCTGCTGACACCTGATGCCTGTATCAGGAACTGTCCAGAGCAGGAGAAAATTCCCATAGCAAACCTATGCTACTCTGGACAGTTCCTGACACGGACAGAGGTGTCAGCAGAGAGCACTGAGGACAAGACAAAAAAGAAATTCAAAAAGTAAAGAATTTCCTCTGTAGCATACAGCTGCTAATAAGTACTGGAAGGGTAAAGATTTTTTAATAGAAATCATTTACAAATTTGTTTAACTTTATGGCACCAGTTGATTTAAAAAAAAAAATAATGTTTTCCACCGGAGTACCCCTTTAATCATTGATTTGCCTTTTACTCAGAGAAACAAGTATTGATCCCCTATTAGTCAGCTCCGGCAGCTCCCAGGTATCTTTTATTAGCAAGCTGAGATTAGGAGCACTCACTTAGGGTAGGTTCTGCTCTGAGATTCCACTGCACTAAACTAGCGTTGGTGTGAATGGGTCTTCCGCTGACCCATTCACACTGTGGAATTTCAGTGGCAGAAAATTCTGCAGTGGAAATTCCCACACCAAAAGAATGAAAATGTTCATTGTTACGGCGGAATTATGCGTGGTCTGCATTGCCGTCAATGGTTTTGGCGCAGGACCACACAGTTCTTTCACTGGCGGCTGCTCAGATGGAATATATCCGACCTGGAATATCTTCGGGTGGAGATTCCGCAGTGTAAACATATCCTTAAAGGGAGTGCTCCTAATCTCAGCATGTTACCTGTAGAAAGGACACTTGTCTACAGAAGCAATCAATCAGATTACAAACTCTCCACCATGGCCAAGACCAAAAAGCTGCCCAAGGATGTCAGGGACAAGATTGTAGACATACACAAGGCTGGAATGGGCTACAAGACCATCGCTAAGCAGCTTGGTGAGAAGTTTACAACAGTTGGCGCCATTATTTGCAAATGGAAGAAACACAAAATAATTGTCAATCTCCCTCGGACGGGGGCTCCATGTAAGATCTTACCTCCTGGAGATTCAGTGATCATGAGGACGGCAAGGAGTCATCCCAGAACATACACAGGACGATCTTGTAAATAATATCAAGGCCCCTGGGACCATAGTCACCAAGAAAACAATTGGTAACACGCTACGCCGTAAAGGACTGAAATCCTGCAGTGTCCGCAAGGTCCCCTGCTCAAGAAAGCCCATGTACAGGCCCATCTGGAGTTTGCCAATGAACTTCTGAATGATTCATGATCCTTTGTCAGAGGGAAAACATACAAAATCAGTAGGGGATCAAATACTTTTTTCCTTCACTGTAGAAGGGAAGATGTTTCTGAGAAAGACATATATAGAAAGATAATCCAGATCTAGCTTTGAAGGTGGAAAATACTTGCTGGGAATGAATGGCCAATCAGACGTGTCACAAGACAGATAGTATGGAGAATTACCATAGATTTATTGCTACACTTCTGGTGCTGGCACCCAACACATTTGGGAGTCACGCAGAGGTGGATGTTCCCTTAGTCTGCTATAGTTAATGTACCATGAATTTAGGTCTAGTCTCTACGATAACTTTCCATTTGTCAATTATGAACGCTGTTATTTTACGCTGTTATTTTTGTATGCATCAAAGCCCTTCCTAAATCTGAAACCCTGTAAACAGTCAGATTGACCTACTTAATACCCCATCATACACTATGTTACTGTTAATAGAGAGCCAGCCATTAGATACACCAACAGCACTGACACGGGAGATGTTACTATTCTGGGACCGAATATAAAAGTAGAAGAAAACACTGCATGGGGCCTATAATTTAAGGGGATGTGTAAATATTAAGAGATTATTAAGAGATGATTGGTTGGGGATGTACTCTGGGACCCCTATACAGAGACCACGACCTCTCAAGTGTAATACAGCTGTTCTATCATGTAGGGTCTGGGTGCAACTGTGCAGCACCCCCCAATAGCTACAACACTACCCCCTATAGATGTTTAGCAGAGTGGAGCTACCCCGATCCCACTAGCCATGCAGCATAGAAGCCTAAGGCCAAGGGCTTTTTCTGGCATCACAGAAGTCTCTTAATAGAGAGAGTATGGAGCCATAATAGAAGCAAAAGTCGTAATGGGTATGGTGGATATGTTTATTTTAATTTTATTTTTTTGCACCCAGGGGCTGGAACGGCACCCTGAACCTTTGTGTTCAGAACGCCGGTTTCGGGTGGCCGTGACATCACGCCCCCTCTCCATTCATGTCTATGGTAAGGGGCGTGAAAAGATGTCTAGGGGTGGAGTACCCCTTTAAGGTGATCATGCACCTTAGACTAAAGTCGGAGAAACTCATAGTCTTTAGGTGACTGTCTAAGGCAGTGTTTCCGCAGCAGTGTGCCTCCAGCTGTCGTAAAACTACAACTCTGAGCATGCCCGGACAGCCGAACTGGTCAGTAAAGGCAGTTATCCGTAACGTTGGTGTGTTCCTTTTGGTGTTATCTGTGGCCCAGAAGAAGCTGCCTCCAACCTCGGACCGTGTATAGGATAACGGTGCCCTGGCATCACAAAGTGATAAGGTATTTCCCTACACCACCCGTGGTACCGCACATATGTCCATCGACTTCTGTCTTCATGGTATTGACGGAGAGTGTGACTACACACACAGGATAGGACAGGACCTGCTTATCCTTGAGATCAGTAGGGGTCCTGGCGGTAGGATCGTACAATTTAGTACATTACCATTTTGTTCTATGAAAGAGACCATCCAGGGAGAAGGAGAGATAGAAACATGTCAATGTTGTGTATGAAGAGCAGAAAACCATACATGGGTTAAGGCTGAGGCATTGTAGAGATAAGACATAACGGAGGAGAGGAAGGAGACAAATGACAGGACTATATTTCTTGTGTAATGAGGTTCAATGACATAATGTTTTTGCAGAAAGCTCCAGGGCTTCAGTCTGCACTTTGTCTGCCTGACAGATGACTTATCACATACTGTTACCTATAGACCTCAGGCTGCAGGACTTCAGTGACAAAGGGTTTGGGGAGGAAATTCAATGGCCGGATAGTCCAAGCGATACATTCTTCTTAGATACTTTTGATTGCATCTGTTAGGTTTCCTATCGTCTTCAAAATCCCAATGGGTCTCTTTGGCGTAGTGTTCCAACAACGGTTCTAGTTATTTCGTTGTTATGGGGTTGTAGCGGTGGCCACATTAGCTGTAACCCACCTTACACAATAGAGACATCATTGGGGATAAACAAAAATTTGAAAATCCACGTATAGCCAGGTGCTTTCACAATGGCGAGCACATGCATATCAAAAAATATTTAAAAAAAAAAGATTCATTTTAGAGACTCTAAAAAGACAAACCTGTCAAGATAAATATGTCATGAGTAAGCGAAAACAGTAAGCCAAAAACACGTCGGCTTTTTTTTTCTTTCCTGTTTATTGTAAGGTTTTACTGCCACCACAATGATTTCTTCTTTACCATGAATGAATGTATATTTATAAAAGCACATTTCCATGTTTCTCACCCTTCTAGAAGTCTTTGTCGCTTATAATGAAAAAGTTGCAGGGGATAAAAGAATATAAAATAAATGTCGATACTACAGTATTACACACAAAAATGCCACAAAAACTGTATAATGGAGGAGAACAATTTTTTGTGGCTTTTTTTTTTTCAGACAAAAAAAAAAACCCTTGCCAAGCAAAGGTTGTGTTTTTTCATAGCCTACATATGAAGTATAATAAGGAAAACAGGCCCAGAATCCACCTGAGAAATCAGTGACTGTCAAGTCATATGTTACAAGGAAAGATAGGGCTTCTAATAGGACGCCGGCTCCACGAGGCGCAGGATAAACTCAGCAGACCAGGTAAAAGGAAGGTGGTTTAATCCTAAAATGCAATGCGTTTCACTGCAATCACGCAGCTTCATCAGGCATTGATGCCTGATGAAGCTGCATGATTGCAGTGAAACGCGTTGCATCTTGGGATTAAACCACCTTCCTTTTACCTGGTCTCTTGCTGAGTTTATCCTGCGCCACGTGGAGCCGGCGTCCTATTTGAAGCCCTTTCTTTCCTTGGGACTATACCAGTCGGAGGGCTGCGGATCACTCACTTTCTTCATGTGCATACCATTGTTGTGTATGCTGTTACACAACAATTTGGGGTGAGCGGCTTTCATGCCTAGCCTTTTCATTCATATATATATGTCTTTTAAAGCACCACAGAGCGCTCTTTTATCTCCCTTTAGAAGTCATATGTTACACTTTTACAGTTTTATTGTATTCTTCACAATGTTAGAACATAACGCATTTCGAGGCTTCCAATACCTCTTCATCAGATGTAAAATGGCAGATTATATGGACTGGGACGACTTTCAGGGCCTGTTTGTCCTGTTATACTCCATATTGGTCTACCTCTGTTTATTCAACAACATAGGAATACAGTGATCCCTCAACTTACATTGGCCTCAACATACAATAGTTTCAACATACAATGGTCTTTTCTGAACCATTGTAACTTAAAACCAGACTTAACATACAATGCTATTGCAGTCCAGAACTGTGAAACGTGTCAATAGCTGGAAGAACTGATCAATTAGAATGGACATTGCAGTGATAAAACCCCTGTATTACTGAAGCGTATGCACTGACTGGCTGTCTGTAGCACCTCCTACAGTACTGGAAGGTATTACATGTTCTGTACTACTCTTTACCTGGGTCACAAGGTGAGGGCGGCTCCATGTTACTTTTTAGGACACTGTGTACTGTACAAGACCCTGAAGAAGCTCCTGTCCTCTACATAAACAGTAATTACAGCTCCCAGCAGATCTTTCTTACTTTTATATGTAAGGACTTGCTTTATCTATATTAGTTATCTACTTATTTTTGTTTAATCCTCACTTTTTTACGAGGTTTCCATAGAGTTATGGTCTCAACATACAATGGTTTCAACATACAATGGTCGTCCTGGAACCAATTAATATTGTAACTTAAAGAGGCACTGTCATTGTTAAAAACTTTTCATATATTGCAAGACTCCTTATAATATGACATTTCACAATATACACCTGTTAAAAAAATATAAAAAATTCACCTGAAATTCAAGCTCAAAATAGCCACCACTAGGGGTCGCCTGTCTTTTAGCCAGACAGACTAGTCTAGATTTTACAGCATACTGGATACCGGCCGTAAAGCATACCGGTATCCAATATAGGGGATTTCTATTGTGTATGCAAAACTACAGATAAAGGATGTGTGGACATGCTGGGAGCTGTAGTTTTACAACAGCTGGAGGCACCACTGCTCTAAAACAGTTATTTACAAACACTGCAGCTTCAGTTGTTACTAAACTACAACTCCCAGCATGCTGAAATAGTCAAAGCTTTCTCGGACTCCTGAATGACAAAGAAGTTGATCAGACATTCAGGTGTCTGTGAAAGATGAATGACACACATAGTGATAGCTATGCTGATTAGCATCCAGCTTTACTAGGAGAAGATAAAGCAGATAGAACATGTATTCATAAAAATGCTTTTATCTAAAAAAAATCCTTGCACTAATTTTATAAAGATCTATTCTTATATTTATACATTTTATCCTGTTATGAATTCACCATAATGTCTTCTGATTACTGCAGGCAAGCTCCAAGCATCTTCCTCTGTGTAACATGACACAGCATAAAGCCAGAAAGGAAAGGGTTACAGAGTAGAGAGTACTGATTGGCTGACTGCACAGGCTTGCTCCTGTGAGGGAGACAGACTGACACACCCCCTCCAGCCTGCACAATGAAAAAGTAACTCACCAGCAGATAAATGCTTATATCTCTGGATATATAGGTCCGAGACACATAAAAATTATATGCACATGATCAGGATTGGGTCCTGAGTAACATATCACTTTTCTTCTTTTGTTTTTGCACTATGACAGGTACGCTTTAAGGAAGCACTGTACTTGTAGCCTAAGTATGTGTGCAAAAGGGAGATAATTGTATCAATGTGGGCCATGGTCATGCGTACCTCACCTTATATCATGTTGTCTTCTGATGCTTTTAGTGGTAGGAGCTGGTAAGAATGGGTAGACCTTTACTACCCAAATTTTCGTCATCCTTGGCAAACTCAGGGCCTCAAGGGATGACAACAGCAAATATAATGATGGAGCTCATTCTGTAGACTCATCACAAGACATAGTAACCTACATAGGATATGAAAACATAACATGCAAAAAAACAAAAACACAGGTCAGCTCACCACCAGTCTGAACTGAGATGTGTCCCATGGCACAAAGTAGGATTCTGGAGCACGGACAGCAATGGGCCCCCTTCCCATGTAGATAAAAGCAATGGAAAAAATGTTGAATCCACCTCCCGGGAAAAAATTTATAAAAAAGCAAAATTTTAATGGATTATTTTGAAAGCTAAAGACAACATGTCACTAAATACAAGCGAAACAATGACACGTTTCGGGTTGTATACAAGCCCTTAATCATAGGATATATCAAAAAATAATATTCTCAACCAATACGGGCACCTCTCTTCAATTTTACCCAATTGTGAATTAGCCCCTAGGCTCGAGCAGTGTTTACACAACCAGAGTGCCTCCAGCTGCACAAAACTACAACTCCCAGCATGCCAGACAGTTCTGGCGCCGGATTATCCATTAGAGAACAACGGGGTTGGGTGGTGAAAATCCAACACGCTCAAACCTTCTCTCCACCGACATCATCTATGAAGAATTCCGAGGCCTCCATGCACCTTAGACCAGTGTTTCCCAACCAGTGTGCCTCCAGCTGTTGCAAAACTACAATTCTCAGCATGCTCGGACAGCCAAAGGCTGTCCGAGCATGATGGGAGCTGTAGTTTTGCAACAGCTGGAGAATTCATAGGCATATTGTATTGTATATAAGAAATCTGGTCCATATTAATACAGATAGCCAAGCAAAAAAATCTAGACATATGCACCTGTGCTGTAGCAAAAAACTATTGTAGCAAAACTACAACTCCCAGCATGCCAGGCAGCTCTGGCGCCAGATTATCCAAAAACTAGGTTGTGCGGTGAAAATCCAACAAGTGCAAACCTTCTCTCTGCCGACATCATCTGTGAAGGCCACCATGCACCTTAGGCCAGCGTTCCCCAACCAGTGTTCCTCCAGCTGTTTCAAAACTACAACTCCCAGCATGCCAGGCCGCTCTGGCACCGGATTATTCATTCCAGAACAACAGGGTTTTGTGATGAAAATCCAACACGCTCAACCCTTCTTTCCACCAACCATCATCTGTGAAGAATTGGGAGGTCTCCATGCATCTCAGAGCAGTGTTTCCCAACCAGTGTGCCTCCAGCTGTTGCAAAACTAAAACTACCAGCATTCCTGGACAGCAGAAGGCTGTACGGGCATTCTGGGAGTTATAGTTTTGCAACAGCTGGAGAATTCATGGGCACACTAAGAATTCATTGGCAAAGTGTATTGTATATCTGGTCCAAATGTATATACATATAGATAAGAAAAAAATCTAGATGTATGTACTTGTGCTGTAGCAAAACTACAACTCCCAGCATGCCAGGCAGCTCTGACGCCGGATTATCCATTCTAGAACAACGGGGTTGTGTGGTGAAAATCCAACACGCTCAACCCTTTTCTGCCCAAGGCTGTCCGGGCATGCTGGGAGTTGTAGTTTTGCAACAGCTGGAGAATTCATGGGCACACTGTATTGTATATAAGAAATCTGTACCATATGTTTACAGAAAAGGAAATCTAGATGTATGTGCTTGTGCTCGGGGCCGGCTGGCATCTGTCTAGATAAAGTAATGACATTTCTAGATACCCTTGTGCTGTTTTGTATCCCTGGGGCGAGACTGAAAAGTGAATCAATGTGAGAGATGCTATCAGGGGCTAAGGAGCTTTGTCTTAATGGAGAGTAATGGGAGGCAAACCTGTAATGCAGACTGATGATAGGTTGGGAGTGATACCTCCGTCTTATAAAGGTGCGCGCAGCCCATTTGAGGGCAGTGTTATCTATCCCTTCCAATATGAGCAGCATCCAGGCCGTCGCTAAGTCCTACCAGCTATTCAACCCCAGAGCCTACCTACAGAACAACTATGTGCCCCCGCGGGCCGACTTCTCAAGCGAGGACAGCGTCATGTGTTGGAAACTGCGTCGACTTCACGAGGCGTGCGCCACGGGTGAGTTCTCCGCATTCTATCAATCACGTATATTTATTACGGGACCATTATTGGCATCATACTATGAATTCCACCCCACCCCCCCCTATATACGAACCATATTTTCTAAGACAGACTTTCAATTCCTCACTTATTATGCATTCTTTGAAAAGAAAATGAGGGAATTTATATATATATATATATATATATATATATTTTTTTTTTTTTTTTTTTTTTTTTGGGGGGAAATATATATATATAATTTTTCTTTTATTATTATCATTTGCCAATAATGAATATGTATATTTCAATAATTGATTAAAATATTAGTTTTTGTTTTTTTTATGGTCACTGTACTAGACATGTTTCATCCACACAGATATCACTTCTCTGGGCACTAGTAATTGTGGAATATTACTTAAGATGCTTCCATTGGAAATTTCCGGGATTTACATTTTTTTGGTGCCAAACTCTGCAATTTTGGTGGCAGAAAAAGAAAAAAAAAACCAAAATTTGCACGAAAATAAACTCTCGCATATTTTCAAAGCAGCACAAGGGACCTTGTGAAAATGTGAGGAGAAAAAGAAAAGTGTACTTGATATTGCTGTAACAGAAATGATGACAGTGGTGTACTACATACATTAGGAATGGCTTACGTGTTAGGTCAGTGTTTCCCAACCAGGGTGCTTCCAGCTGTTGCAAAACTACAAATCCCAGCATGCCTGGACAGCCTGTGGCACTGTGTATATGTCACCTCCAATGAATAACACAGATAACAGAAAGGTGATGCAAAAAAAATAAAAAAGAAGGAAAGATAGCCAGCACAACTACCTAATACAGTGGTCCCTCAGCATACGATGGTAATCCGTTCCAAATGGACCATCGTTTGTTGAAACCATCGTATGTTGAGGGATCCGTGCAATGTAAAGTATAGGACAGTGGTCTACAACCTGCGGACCTCCAGATGTTGCAAAACTACAACACCCAGCATGCTCGTCACCGCCATGTCACGCCCCCTCCCATAGACTTGCATTGAGGGGCGTGGCCGTGACGTCACGAGGGGGCGTGACCAACACCTGCAGCCTGAAAACAGCGTTCAGAACATTAAGTTCCACGCTGGCCAGTGGAGTACCCCTTTAAAATGCTGATAATTGGGTCTACATGAAAATTCTGGTGCAAAATTTACACTACCTTTGTAACGGTGTGAAAGTTTTGCACAGACTTTTAAAGCATTCCTGCCATATGCGCGGGAACTCATTCGAGCCACTAATGAATGACTCGGAGGTCTCTTAAAAATGCAATAATAAAATCCTGTTAGGTGTGATTTGCATTTCCCCTCCTGATTTTTTCTGGATTTTTACATTGGCGCAAAAAATGCTAAATATTGGTGCAAAATGGAATAAAAGTGGTGCGAAATCGCAATGAAAAAAAAAAAGATGTGATTAATATACCTGCACCATAAATTACACTATTCTTTTACTATGTCCTGTTGCTTAAAAAAAAAATTTAAAAAATGCTGCTATCATTTTGGTTGCTATGACACACACTGAAGTCGAGAACCACACAAAAAAAACACAAAACACAGAAATCTTGGCAATATAAATTTAGGGTAACGTCATATGTAGAGCATCCGCAGCGTATTTCACGCTGCTGCTGGGACCGGGAGCTTGCTCTAGTGACTGGATTTAGTACATCCGGCATGAAATATGCTGCAGATGAGCTACGTGTGACCCTATCCTTAGGCCATGTTCACACAATGGAATTTACGCGGTAATTCCGCACGGACATTCTGCTGCGGTAGAGTCCTATTGATTTCAATGGGATTCTGCTGCACTGTGCGCATGGCGAAAATCCTGATTCCAGAGTCCGCAGGAAGAATCGACATGTCTATACTTTTTGCGGAGTCCGCATGTAAATGCATTGCCATGTATGGGGTGCCGCATTTCCGCTAAACTAAAGGAGAGTGAGAGAGATAAAGGGAATCTTTCAAGCGTAACTGTCATTAGTAAGAAACGTAAAAAAAAGTGTAGTAATGTGCCTTAAGACCTGTATACATAGTAATATGCATATTTTTATATGTAAAATACCTTTTAAACTATGTATTACTATGCTTAGTCTTTTCCTTCCCCCTCCTCCTCCCCTGTCATGTGGTCTGCACAAACATTTACATTTGCAAAGCTTTGTGCCTAAAGTGCATACTCTATATAACTCTAATGCAGCCGTGTGAACCTATGTGGTGCAAATACATAAGAAATACCTGCATTTTGTGCCAAAATATAAACATTTTTACATTTGCACAGCTGTGTCTAATGTGCATGCTTTTTATAACCCTTTTTATGCTCCTCTGAAAAGACTGCAAACTGTCTCACACTGATAAAAGCTAGCTGATACACTGCACTGAGGCACAGCAGGGAGCAAAGCAGGGGGAGAACCACACCCCTCCTGCCCCCTCCCATCAGCAAATGGGTCCAAAATATCTAGTTGCTGGATCAAAAAGACTTGCTTACCAAGGTTTGTTTGCAAAACAAAAAAGACCGAGACCCCCTAGTGGCCATTTTTTATTTTTTTAAAATTCTTTCCACATCTTTAGCAATCAAATTTTTTATTTTAAGAAAAACGGTCTTCTTGTTCACCCACACTAAACCAAATACGCTGGGTTACAGTGTGGGTGAACAGGAGACCGATGAGGGGCCAATGAGTTAAATACGTACCTGTAGTCTAGAGCTGTGTCCCTCCAAATATCTCTTCTTTCCCCATTGAATTGCGCACAGGAGGCAGGCCTGCTTTGAATATTCATTGGCGCTGGTCACAGTAGGCGCAAGTGATCACGTGACCAGCGCCAATGAATATTCAAATTCACCCGGCGGGCCCGCCTCCTGTGCACAATCCAGTTATAGCCGTACCGTAACATTTTTGTATTTTTTTGCCTCTTGAAAATTAAAACACGCCATCCCTTTTGTACTCTTTAGGTGAGATAAAGGGGCGCACCCTGGTAGACATTGGTTCCGGTCCTACGATATACCAGCTGCTGAGCGCCTTTGAGCACTTTAATGAGACGATTATGACGGACTACTTGGAGGTGAATCGGCAAGAACTGAAGATGTGGCTCAGTAGTGAACCAGGGGCCTTTGACTGGAGCGGCTACTTTGAACACGTCTGTAAGCTGGAGGGCAAAGGGTGGGTAGTCAATGGCTGGTCAGATGAATTTCCCGTTTAGATGCAGGAGTGATAGAAGCCACACACAACACAATATATCACGTCACTATCCAGTTTCGACATAAATACTTCAAATTAGATGGAGGACAGCCAGTCTAAGGATTTGTACAGGACCCATTTAAAGTCTTCCACAATGGCATTTCATTCTAAGAGCCGACATACACTCCAGACATGCAGAAGCTTGTTTATGTACTTAAAGGGGTACTCCGCTGCTCAGCATTTCTCACGCCCCCTCCTATAGACTTGCATTGAGGGGGCGTGACATGATGAGGGGGCAGGGCTATGACTCCGTACTCCGCTGCTCAGCATTTGGAACAAACTGTTCCGAACGCTGGAGGCGGGAGGTCGTGATGCAATAGCTCCGCCCCCTAGTGACATCATGCCCCGCCCCCTCAATGCAAGTATATGGGAGGTGGCGTAATGGATGTCACGCCCCCTCCTATAGACTTGCATTGAGGGGGCGTGACATGATGAGGGGGCGGGGCTATGACTCCGTACTCCACTGCTCAGCATTTGGAACAAACTGTTCTGAATGCTGGAGCCAAGAGCTTGTGACGTAATCGCCCCGCCCCCTCAATGCAAGTCAATAGGAGGGGGCGTGACGGCCGTCACGCCCCCTCCTATAGACTTGCATTGAGGAGGCGGGGGCGTGACATCATGAGGGGGCGGGGCTATGACGTCTCGAGCTCCCAGCTCCAGCATTCGGAACAGTTTGTTACAAATGCTGAGCAGCGGAGTACCCCTTTCAGTTTACTTGATGCTACGCGGCTTTTCTGAGTTGGGCTCAGCGCATACAACGTTTTTGGGCCATATTATACATCTCAAGAAAAGTTTTTTTTTTTTAAAGCACAAGGTGGGGGGGGGGGCTGGGAGAGATTTATCAAAAGCAGTGGAGAGGCAAAGTTGACAAGTTGCCCATAGCAACCAATCAGATCGCTTCTTTCATTTTTCACAGGCCTTGTTAAGAATGAAAGAAGCGATCTGATTGGTTGCTATGGGCAACTGGTCAACTTTGCCTCTCCACAGGTTTTGATAAATCTCCCACAAAGCGTTTTTATTTAATTTTTTTGCTTTTGGGTCTTTTTGAAGCTGTAAAATACGGCCATTTTGGGGGGTTTATTTTTGGCATCTATACACAGATCCTGACCTGCTGTCTTCACTGCTCTGGGTGTTGCTCTTTTTGGCTGACAGAAGTCCGAGTCCACATGATGCATGTATAGTTCCTGTATTTTCCGGCTATACCTTGCCCAAATGTGTAGGGGATCCAACATTGTGATATCTGAAATATAAAATCCAGGAGGGTAGTTGATAACTACCAATAATCAACACTAGCACTCACTCTCAGTATCAAGTGTAAATAGGGACCTTTACCCCATAATGCACCTATTCCCCTTACTATCTTATATACATGGCGTTATACTGCTATCCAGATGAATAGGTTTTTTCATTATTAAAGGGGTACTACGGTGGAAAACTTTTTTTTTTTTTTTTTTTTAATCAACTGGTTCCAGAAAGTTAAACAGATTTGCAAATTACTTCAATTAAAAAAAATCTTAATCCTTCCAGTATTTATTAGCTGCTGAATACTAACTACAGAGGAAATTCTTTTCTTTTTGGAACAGAGCTCTCTGCTGAATCACGAGCACAGTGCTCTCTGCTGACATCTCTGTCCATTTTAAGAACTGTCCACAGTAGGAGAAAATCCCTATAGCAAACATATGCTGCTCTGGACAGTTCCTAAAATGGACAGAGATGTCAGCAGAGAGCACTGTGGTCATGATGTCAGCAGAGAGCACTGTGTTCCAAAAAGAAAGGAATTTCCTATGTAGTATTCAGCAGCTAATAAGTACTGGAAGGATTAAGATAATTTTTTTAATAGAAGTAATTTACAAATCTGTTTATCTTTCTGGCACTAGTTGATTGAAAAAAAAAAAAAAAGTTTTTCTCCAGAGTACTCCTTTAAACAGATATCCATCCCCATAGGATCCTTATCTGTTGCTTGAGAAGACTGACCCAGTCTTTCTTTAGATTGCAGCATAAGGCTGGGTTCAAACCACGTTTTTTGCAATACAGTTCCCGTATCAGGTTTTTGCTAAAAAAAAAGTTTCCTCAAAACCGGACTAAACTGTGTCAAAACGTGTACAAATTTTAACCCATATACGGTTTGAAAAATGATGTCCAGTTGTATCCGTTTAAAGAAACAACTGTATACGTTTTTAACTTTTCACTCCATTATGAATAAAGTTTCACTTGTTTGATTGAAATTCCAAGAGAAAAAAAACTGTGCAAAGTCAAAAACCGTATGGTGCAAACACAGTTCTGTGCGGTTCCCATTGACTCCCATGTTAACAAAAAATTTATACATTTCAATATGGTTTTTCACCCAGACCAAAAACTGCGGTAGGCTACGGTTTTGGGTATGGGAAAAAAAATCTGACAAAACCGTACAGGATGCAAAATGGACACAACCGGATGCATCTTTTGGCATACGGTTTTCAATGGAGAGTCAATGCATACGGTTTTCAATACGGTTCCGTACGATTTTCCAATTGAAAGCGTATACGGGAACTGTGGTGCAAAAACGTGGTGTGAACCCGGCCTTATCTTTACTGATCAGTTTTCCCCTCTTGCCTTTGCAGAGAGCCCTGGAAAGAGAAGCAAAAACGGCTCCGCGAACGCGTGTCTCGGGTGATCCCAGTGGATGTCCATCGGTCTGGTCCGCTAGGAGGAGAGCTGGCCAGCGGATCAGTAGACTGCCTGGTATCTTCTTTCTGCCTTGAAGCTTGCAGCCCCGACTTAGAGGCCTTTCAGAAGGCTCTTGAAAATGTTGTCGGGCTCCTGAAACCAAAGGGCCACTTTTTATGGATCGGGGCTTTAGAGGAGTCCTACTACCTAGCCGGAGAGGCGCGGCTGAGTGTGGTGCCCGTCACAGAAGACATAGTAAAGAGGGCGCTGTGCACAGCAAAGTGCATTATTAGGGAGTTTTCCACCTATTCCATGACTCCTAGCATGAAAGTAGGTGTAGATGACGTCAGTGGGATATTTTTTGTTTGGGCTCAGAAAGACACGCCAAAGTGAAAGTGAAAGTGAAAGTGAACATGAGTTTCATGACATGGAGGGGGAATATTACATTGGATACTGGATTAAAAAAAAAAAGTGTAATTTGCAAATATCATCTAATAAATTCTAGTATTAAAATCCTGTGCAACTGTATTTGACGCTGAACCTCTCGAGATACTTTTTGATTCTCGTATACTATGCAGTCATTTATTATAGTTGTATTGTTTATGCAGAACTCTTCTATGCAGACGGCATACAGCTGAGGCCGGTTTCACATAGGTGTATTTCATGGGTAATTTTAGGTCTATAATACGATGACGGTCAGCCGTCAGTTCAGGTCATTAGACCCTCGGCGGGACACCCGACGCAAAAATACACGTAAAAATGTTGTGTGAAACAGACCTTACCTTCATTATGTTAAAAAGCGGCAAGACATGACAACCGTAATCCATTTATAAATGACTGATTCAAGTGGCCTTAGGTTAGATTTACACCAGTGTCTCTCTGGCTGTTGCAAAACTACAACTCCCAGCATGCCCGGACAGCCGTTGGCTGTCCGGGCATGCTGGGAGTTGTAGTTTTGCTACTGTTGGGGAAATATAGGTTGATAGCCACTACTACTCCAATATCAGCGGGAAAGAGAAAAACTGATGGGGTGATGCTGCTCGGAAATGATTATTATTAGAGATGAGCGAGCTTACAGTAAATTCGATTCGTCACGAACTTCTCGGCTCGGCAGTTGATGACTTTTCCTGCATAAATGAGTTCAGCTTTCAGGTGCTCCGGTGGGCTGGAAAAGGTGGATACAGTCCTAGGAGACTCTTTCCTAGGAATGTATCCACCTTTTCCGGCTCACCGGAGCACCTGAAGGCTGAACTAATTTACGCAGGATAAGTCATCAACTGCCGAGTCGAGAAGTTCGTGACGAATCGAATTTACTGTAAGTTCGCTCATCTCTAATTATTATATTTTATGTATGTATTATATTTTATTGATACATACATAAAATAAACAGGGTAATGGAAAATCAAGACGCATTTCGGGGGGGGCTATACCTTTCTTCCTCAGTAGCTCCCGAAACGCGTTTTGCTTTTCCTGTAACTTGTTTGTTATTTTATGTATGAGTCAATAAAATAATTAAATATTGCATTTTATATATATATATATATATATATATATATATATATATATCTATAAAAATATAAAATATACAATGCAGATTCCTGAGGATCATTTCTGAGCAGCACCACATCACAGCTTAATTTCTTCTCTTTCCTACTGTATCTGTATATGGGTTTCCTTGCCGATATTACCGGTCTAAGCTGTGGCGACTTGAAGCTCTAGATCCGATCCAGACCTACCCTATACAAAGGATGATGCGCATAAACCCAAGGACCAAATCAGGTGGGAGTCCACATCTACATAGGGCGTCCCGCCAACTATCTGACGGAATTACATAAGCCACAGTTTATTTTCTTATTTTTTGCTCTTTTTACTTGTTTTTTCTGCTTCATTAAGACTGACCTTCAGATTCACATGGCTCTAAACCAATGTATTTACCCCCTTCCTGTCCCATATTATTGCCCATTTATGCATAAGTTGCCCCCCTCTCAACTGATTATATTATCATAGTGGTATTCCAGAACATTACACGCTACAAATACCCCCTTAAAGGGGTACAATGTGGAAAACAAATGCATTCAAATAGACTGGTCCTAGAAACTTAAAAAAAGAATTGTAAATTACTTTTATAAAAAAAAATCTTAATACTTCCAGTACTTATCAGCTGCGGTATGCTCCAGAGGAAGTTGTTTAGTTCTTTCCAGTCTGACCACAGTGCTCTCTGCTGACACCTCTGTCCATGTCAGGAACTGTCCAGAGTAGGAGCAAATCCCCATAACAACCCTCTCCTGCTCTGGACAGTTCCTGACACGGACAGAGGTGTCAGCAGAGAGCACTGTGGTCATAAAGGTAAACACTACACAACTTCCTCTGTAGTATACAGCAGCGAATAAGTACCAGAAGGATTAATATTTTTTAATAGAAGTCATTTACAAATCTGTATAACTTTCTGGCACTAGTTGATTGAAAAAAAATTTTTTTTCCACTTAAGTACCCCTTTAAAGGGACCTAAACCATGCCCGCTTTGCACCCGAATGATCCCACAAGGACACACACTGCTCATTCTTCAACATAAAAACAGAATGCAAGTCAACGTGTCATCACAATTTATTACTTTTCATTGTATACCGTTGAATTAAAAAGTCATTTAATACGTAGATTGTATTACTCACGAGAAGCAGTCGGTATATTACACAGCAGCATGGATAATGATTGGTTTTGACAGACAGTAAGGCACACATGCATTCCCCACCTTTCTAAAGATCGACAACCTAAAAATGAACCAGAATATTTACAGACGTAACTCATGGCAAAGACAGATCCCGCTATATCTCCAGACCCCGGAGCGGGGCTCCCAAGGCTGCAGGCGCAGAGGCTACTGGCAACCCGGAAGTCCAGTCCGACAGGCTGTTAAAATAATACATATAGTGCAAATATATTGTTTCTTAACACAGAGGATTAATGGGTTGTGCAAATAGCAGTGTATACATATATATATATATATATATATATACATATGCACACAAAAAGGAATGTAATGTGTGCGGATTGTATGCGGAACGGTTAGCCTAAAACCAGTGCAAACATCATACATAGGAGGCTACAGCTTTCAGGGGTATTCTTCATGAAGTAAGTGCATATTGCTAGGGAATGTCCCCACTTTACAATTGGTGGGAGTCGGACCTCTTGCAAGAGTTAAAGGGGTACTCCACAGGAAACATTTTTTTTTATTCAACTGATGATAAAAATTTTAACAGATTTGTACAATTACAAAATCTTAATCCTTCTAGTACTTATCAGCTGCTGTATGCTCCACAGGAAGTTCTTTTCTTTTTTGAATTTCCTTTCTGTCTGACCACAGTGCTCTCTGCTGACACCTCTATCCATTTTAGGAACTGTCCAGAATAGAAGCAAATCCCCATAGCAAACCTATCCTGCTCTGGCAAACCTATCCTGCTCTGGACAGTTACTAAAATGGACAGAGGTGTCAGCAGAGAGCACTGTGGTCAGACAGAAGGGAAATTCAAAAAGAAAAGTATACAGCAGCTGATAAATACTGGAAGGATTAAGATTTTTAAATAGAAGTAATTTACAAATCTGTTTTCCAAGGGAGTACCCCTTTAAAGAGTGTAATTTGCAAATATCATCTAATAAATTCTAGTATTAAAATCCTGTGCAACTGTATTTGACGCTGAACCTCTCGAGATACTTTTTGATTCTCGTATACTATGCAGTCATTTATTATAGTTGTATTGTTTATGCAGAACTCTTCTATGCAGACGGCATACAGCTGAGGCCGGTTTCACATAGGTGTATTTCATGGGTAATTTTAGGTCTATAATACGATGACGGTCAGCCGTCAGTTCAGGTCATTAGACCCTCGGCGGGACACCGACGCAAAAATATACATAAAAATTTGTGTGAAACAGACCTTACCTTCATTATGTTAAAAAGCAGCAAGACATGACAACCGTGGCCATATATCAGCCTTTAGGAATCCATTTATAAATGACTGATTCACGTGGCCTTAGGTTAGATTTACACCAGTGGCTCTCTGGCTGTTGCAAAACTACAACTCCCAGCATGCCCGGACAGCCGTTGGCTGTCCGGGCATGCTGGGAGTTGTAGTTTTGCTACTGTTGGGGAGATATAGGTTGATAGCCACTACTACTCCAATATCAGCGGGAAAGAGAAAAACTGATGGGGTGATGCTGCTCGGAAATGATTATTATATTTAATGTATGTATTATTATATTTTATTGATACAGACATAAAATAAACGGGGTACTGGAAAATCAAGACACATTTCGGGGGCTATACCTCTCTTCCTCAGTAGCTCCCGAAACGCGTCTTGCTTTTCCTGTACCTTGTTTGTTATTTTATGTATGAGTCAATAAAATATTTAAATGGGCACGGTCACCAACTTTATTTTTTGATATGTTGTAGTACTTATGTACTACAACATATCTCTAATATACTTTTATTTATTTTTTTTTTTCATTAAAAAGGTTTAATTTAAATTTAAAAACCGGCTACTGAAAAAGGACTGATTTTGGAGTGGCAATCAGTCCTTTTTCAGTTAGGCTGCACTCGCTCCCTGCCTATCAATCAGACAGGCGGGAGCGAGCGCATTGGCTACCCACCCATTAGCTGGGAGGCCACTCCTCCCGCACATCTCCGCCGCCTCGTTGCCGCCGCTGTCCCTGCACGCCCGCTGGCGGACTCTGCAGTAACTGCAAGGAGGGAGGAGGGAACGGGCTAGTGCCGGAGGGGAGGGGGGGGGGGGGGAACGGGCTAGCAAAAAAAAAAAAAAAATAGGATGGTGGGAGCTACCCTTTAAATATTGTTTATATATATATATATATATATATATATATATATATATATATATAAATATAAAATATACAATGCATATTCCTGAGGATCATTTCTGAGCAGCACCACCTCACAGCTTAATTTCTTCTCTTTCCTACTGTATCTGTATATGGGTCTCCTTGCCGAGATTACCGGTCTAAGCTGTGGCGACTTGAAGCTCTAGATCCGATCCAGACCTACCCTATACAAAGGATGATGTGCATAAACCCAAGGACCAAATCAGTTGGGAGTCCACATCTACATAGGGCGTCCCGCCAACTATCTGACGGAATTACATAAGCCACAGTTTTTTTTCTTATTTTTTGCTCTTTTTACTTGTTTTTACTGCTTCATTAAGACTGACCTTCAGATTCACATGGCTCTAAACCAAAGTATTTACCCCCTTCCTGTCCCATATTATTGCCCATTTATGCATAAATTGCCCCCCTCTCAACTGATTATATTATCATAGTGGTATTCCAGAACATTACACGCTACAAATACCCCCTTAAAGGGGTACAATGTGGAAAACAAATGTATTCAAATAGACTGGTCCCAGAAACTTAAAAAAAATTGTAAATTACTTTTATAAAAAAAATCTTAATACTTCCAGTACTTATCAGCTGCGGTATGCTCCAGAGGAAGTTGTTTAGTTCTTTCCAGTCTGACCACAGTGCTCTCTGCTGACACCTCTGTCCATGTCAGGAACTGTCCAGAGTAGGAGCAAATCCCCATAACAACCCTCTCCTGCTCTGGACAGTTCCTGACACGGACAGAGGTGCCAGCAGAGAGCACTGTGGTCATAAAGGTAAACACTACACAACTTCCTCTGTAGTATACAGCAGCGAATAAGTACCAGAAGGATTAAGATTTTTTTAATAAAAGTAATTTACAAATCTGTATAACTTTCTGGCACTAGTTGATTGGAATTTTTTTTTCCACTTAAGTACCCCTTTTGACCCCTTAAGGACCAGGCCATTTTACACCTTAGGACCAGAGCGTTTTTTGCACATCTGACCACTGTCACTTTAAACATTAATAACTCTGGAATGTTTTTAGTTATTCTGATTCCGAGACTGTTTTTTCATTACATATTCTACTTTAACATAGTGGTAAAATTTTGTGGTAACTTGCATCCTTTCTTGGCGAAAAATCCCAAAATTTGATGAAAAATTTGAAAATGTTGCATTTTTCTAACTTTGAAGCTCTCTGCTTGTAAGGAAAATGGATATTCCAAATCATTTTATTTTTTTTAATTCACATTTCCAATATGTCTACTTTATGTTTGAATCATAAAATTGACGAGTTTTTACTTTTGGAAGACACCAGAGGGCTTCAAAGTTCAGCAGCAATTTTCCAATTTTTCACAATATTTTCAAACTCACTCTTTTTCAGGGACCAGTTCAGGTTTTAAGTGAATTTGAAGGGTCTTCATCTTAGAAATACCCCACAAATGACCCCATTATAAAAACTGCACCCCCCAAAGTATTCAAAATGACATTTAGTAGGTGTTTTAACCCTTTAGGTGTTTCACAGGAATAGCAGCAAATTGAAGGAGAAAATTCACAATCTTCATTTTAAACACTCGCATGTTCCTGTAAACCCAATTTTTGAATTTTTATAAGGGGTAAAAGGAGAAAATGTATACTTATATTTGTAGCCCAATTTATCTCGAGTAAGCACATACCTCATATGTCTATGTAAATTGTTCGGCGGGCGCAGTAGAGGGCTCAGAAGCGAAGGAGCAACAAGGAGATTTTGGAGAGTACGTTTTTCAGAAATGGTTTTTGGGGGGCATGTTGCATTTAGGAAGCCCCTATGGTGCCAGAACAGCAAAAAAAAAAACACATGGCATACCATTTTGGAAACTAGACCCCTTGGGGAATGTAACAAGGAATAAAGTGAGCCTTAATACCCCACAGGTGTGTCACGACTTTTGCATATGTAAAAAAAAATAAAAAATTTTCACTAAAATGTGTTTTCCCCCAAATTTCAAATTTTTGCAAGGGTTAATAGCAGAAAATAACCCCCAAAATTTGTAACCCCATCTCTTCTGAGTATGGAGGTACCCAATAAGTTGACCTGAAGTGCACTACGGGTGAACTACAATGCTCAGAAGAGGAGGAGCACCATTGAGCTTTTGGAAAGAATTCGTTTGGAATGGTAGTCAGGGGCCATGTGCATTTACAAAGCCCCCCCGTGGTGCCAGAACAGTGGACCCCCCACATGTGACCCTATTTTGGAAACTACACCCCTCACAGAATTTAATAAGTGGTGCAGTGAGCATTTACACCCCACTGGCGTTTGACAGATCTTTGGAACAGTGGGCAGTGCAAATGGAAAATTAAATTTTTCATTTTCACGGATCACTGTTCCAAAAATCTGTCAGACACCTGTGGGGTGTAAATGCTCACTGTACCCCTTATTACATTACATGAGGAGTGTAATTTCCAAAATGGGGTCACATGTGGGGGTCCATTGTTCTGGTACCATGGGGGCTTTGTAAACACAAGTGGCCTTCAATTCCGGACAAATTTTCTCTTCAAAATCCCAATGGCGCTCCTTCTCTTCTGAGCATTGTAGTTCACCCATAGAGCACTTTACATCCACATATGGGGTATGTTCTTACTCAGAAGAAATGGGGTTACAAATTTTGGGGGGCTTTTTTCCTATTTTCCCTTGTGAAAATGAAAAATTTAGGGTGACACCAGCATTTTAGTGGAAAAAAAAAATTTCTTTTCATTTTCCCATCCAACTTTAATGAAAATTTGTCAAACACCTGTGGGGTGTTAAGGCTCACTATACCCCTTGTTACGTTCCGTGAGGGGTGTCGTTTCCAAAATGGGGTCACATGTCGGTATTTATTTTTTTGGGTTTATGTTAGAACCGCTGTAAAATCAGCCACCCCTGTGCAAATCACCAATTTAGGCCTCAAATGTACATAGTGCACTATTTCCATACTCAGGAGAAATTGTGTTACAAATTTTGGGGGTCTTTTTTTCCTTTTACCTCTCATGAAAATAAAAAGTAAAGGACAACACCAGCATGTTAGTGTAAAAAAAATTTTTTTTTTTACACTACCAGGCTGGTGTAGACCCCAACTCTTTTTTTTCATAAGGGGTAAAAGGAAAAAAAGAACCCAAAATTTGTAGTGCAATTTCTCCCGAGTACGGAGACACCCCATATGTGGCCCTAAACTGTTTCCTTGAAATACGACAGGGCTCTGAAGTGAGAGAGCACCATGCGCATTTGAGGACTAAATTAGGGATTGCACAGGGGTGGACATAGGGGTATTCTACGCCAATGATTCCCAAAAAGGGTGCCTCCAGCTGTTGCTAAACTCCCAGCATGCCTGGACAGTCAGTGGCTGTCCGGAAATGCTGTGAGTTGTTGTTTTGCAACAGCTGGAGGCTCTGTTTTGGAAACCCTGCCGTACAATACTTTTTTAATTTTTATTGGGGGGGACAGTGTAAGGGGGTGTATATGCAGTGTTTTACCCTTCATTATGTGTTAGTGTAGTGTAGTGTTTTTAGGGTACATTCACACTGGCGGAGGTTTACAGTGAATTTACCGCTAGGAGTTTGCACTGCGGCAAAAAATTTGCTGCAGCTCATACTTGAAGTAGTAAACTTACTGTAAACCTGCCTGTGTGAATGTACCCTGTACGTTCACATGGGGGGGGGGGGGGGGGGGGCAAACCTCCAGCTGTTTCAAAACTACAACTCCCAGCATGTACTGACAGACCGTGCATGCTGGGAGTTGTACTTTTGCAACAGCTGGAGGCACACTGGTTGGAAAACTTTCAGTTAGGTTCTGTTACCTAACTCAGTATTTTCCAACCAGTGTGCCTCCAGCTGTTGCAAAACTTCAACTCCCAGCATGTACTGATCACCGAAAGGCATGCTGGGAGATGTAGTTATGCAACAGCTGGAGGTACACAACTACAACTCCCAGCATGCAGAGACAGCTGTTTAGGCATGCTGGGAGTTGCAGTTTTGCAACATCTGCAGAGCTATAGTTTAGAGACCACTGCACAGTGGTCTCCAAACTGTGGACCTCCAGATGTTGCAAAACTACAACTCCCAGCATGCCCAGACAGCAAACTGCTGTGTGGGCATGCTATCAGTTGTAGTTTTGCAAGATCTGGAGGTGCACAGTATAGAGATCACTGTGCAGTGGTCTCAAACTGTAGACCTCCAGCTGTTGCAAAACTGCAACTCCCAGCAAGCCTAAACAGCTCTTTGGGCATGCTGGGAGTTGTAGTTTTGCAACATCTGGAGGGTTACAGTTTAGAGACCACTATAGTGGTCTCAGACTGTAGCCCTCCAGATGTTGCTAAGTAACTCACCGGCTTCCGTCGGATCCAGGGAGCTGCGTCGCCGTCCTCTTCTTCCACCGATCGTCGCCCGCTGCCGCCGCTGATCGTCGTCTGCTGCCGTTGCCGATGGGTAAGTGGATCTTCGGCGTCGGTCCCTGTCGGTTTCCCCGTCCTGCCCCGCCTATTGTGGGTGGGCAGGACGGGGAAACCGAAAGTAAACCCCTCCGCCCCCGATCTGCTATTGGTGGTCGCGTCTAGACCACCAATAGCAAAGATAAGAGGGGTGGCACCTCTGCCACCTCACTCCTATGGCTTCAAGGGGATCGTAGGTGTCTAGGACATCCGCGATCCCCTTTATTTTCCGGGTCACTATAGACCTGTATGACCCGGAATAGCCGCAAATCGTAAGTGTGAATTTACTTGCGATTTGCGGCGTTCGCCAACATGGGGGGGGGGGGTCTGATGACCCCCCTGGGCATTTGCGCGGGGTGCCTGCTGATAGATATCAGCAGTCACCACGGCCCGGTCCCCGCCCGGCAGGGGCCGGAATTCCCACGGAGTATGAGTACGTCTCTGGGGTTAAAGGGACCTAAACTCTGCTCACTTTGCACCCGAATGATCCCACAAGGACACACACTGCTCATTCTTCAGCATAAAAACAGAATGCAAGTCAACGTGTCATCACAATTTATTACTTTTCATTGTATACCGTTGAATTAAAAAGTCATTTAATACGTAGATTGTATTACTCACGAGAAGCAGTCGGTATATTACACAGCAGCATGGATAATGATTGGTTTTGACAGACAGTAAGGCACACATGCATTCCCCACCTTTCTAAAGATCGACAACCTAAAAATGAACCAGAATATTTACAGACGTAACTCATGGCAAAGACAGATCCCGCTATATCTCCAGACCCCGGAGCGGGGCTCCCAAGGCTGCAGGCGCAGAGGCTACTGGCAACCCGGAAGTCCAGTCCGACAGGCTGTTAAAATAATACATATAGTGCAAATATATTGTTTCTTAACACAGAGGATTAATGGGTTGTGCAAATAGCAGTGTATACATATATATATGCACACAAAAAGGAATGTAATGTGTGCGGATTGTATGCGGAACGGTTAGCCTAAAACCAGTGCAAACATCATACATAGGAGGCTACAGCTTTCAGGGGTATTCTTCATGAAGTAAGTGCATATTGCTAGGGAATGTCCCCACTTTACAATTGGTGGGAGTCGGACCTCTTGCAAGAGTTAAAGGGGTACTCCACAGGAAAAAAAAAAATTTATTCAACTGATGACAAAAATTTTAACAGATTTGTACAATTACAACATCTTAATCCTTCTAGTACTTATCAGCTGCTGTGTGCTCCACAGGAAGTTCTTTTCTTTTTTTGAATTTCCTTTCTGTCTGACCACAGTGCCCTCTGCTGACACCTCTATCCATTTTAGGAACTGTCCAGAATAGAAGCAAATCCCCATAGCAAACCTATCCTGCTCTGGCAAACCTATCCTGCTCTGGACAGTTCCTAAAATGGACAGAGGTGTCAGTAGAGAGCACTGTGGTCAGACAGAAAGGAAATTCAAAAAGAAAAGTATACAGCAGCTGATAAATACTGGAAGGATTAAGATTTTTAAATAGAAGTAATTTACAAATCTGTTTTCCAAGGGAGTACCCCTTTAAAGGGGTTGTCCAGGGAAGAAAAAGTTTTTAAGTAAGGTCCCCAAGTGCTGCCAAATTGAAGAAGAAAGAATACTCACCTGCCCTGATCCCCTGCAGTCCTCTTGGCTTCTTCCGGCGATGTGGTGTGCATTCAGGAGCTGCCCTCTCAGCCGAACACTAACTGAAAGGGGCACTGCCGTAGCCAGGGAGTGGGCAGGTCTTGCATGGACGCCACATTACAGGAAAAAGGAGACATAAGAAGCAGGAGCCGACAGGACTGTAGCGGCAGGGGATTGGGGCAGGTAAGCATCATCCCCAGGAAACCCCTTTGATAAGAAAAAAATATATGGAAACAGGGCTGTTGAGTCGGAGTCGAACGAAATTTTGGGTACCTGGAGTCTGAGTCGGCAAACAATGCACCGACTCCGACTCCTACTAAATTTAGATTGGAATAAAAAAAAAAAAAAGCAAGTTTAAATGTCCCAATTCACAAAAAGTTATAATTAATGACTTCTCTACTTTAAGAATAAAGACCAATGCATGCAGTGCCTCACGTAACCTCAAAACGAACACGTTAAGTGACCGTGAAGAAGCATGCTTTTCATGTGTTTTACTATATGGCACACAACGCACAATTAGGAGCAGCAATACATATACTTTCCATAGTGTTGTGTTTTGCTGTTACAGGGAACCCATGGGTAACCTAGCCTCTCACTGATAAGGGGTTAAGGAAATATGTTTTTTGCAGGACTAAAGACACTTGTATAAGTGAAGGGAATGGAGGGTCAATAGTTCAAGACTGAAGCTGTAAACCATTGGAAAAACTGCTGCCATTCAGCTAAGGCTATAAAAACTTGTAAACTTGATTGTTAGCTTAAAGGGGTACTCCACACCTAGACATCTTATCCCCTATCCAAAGGATAGGGGATAAGATGTCAGATCGCCGGGGTCCCGCTGCTGATACGAACTCGCTCTGTGCGTAATGACGGGCGATACAGGGGTTGGAGCACCGTTACGTCATGGCTCTGCCCCTCGTGATGTCACGGCCAGCCCCCTCAATATAAGCCTATGGGAGGGGGCTTGGCGGTCTTCACGCCCCCTGCCATAGACTTGCATTAAGGGGGCGGGCCGTGATGGCACGAGGGGCGGAGCTATGACATTACGCTGCTCTGTCCACTGTATCGCTCTGTATCCGTCCCCCAAACTCGCTCTGTGTAGTAATGAAAGCGGGGTGCCGCAGCGGCGATCCCGGGGGTCGCCAGCAGCGGGACTCCGGGGATAAGATGTCTAGGGGCGGAGTACCCCTTTAAACATGACTATGGGATTCTACTAGGGAAATCATGTTCTATAATAAATGCCCCTTCCTTGATCCTCCCACTGCCCTATCTTCAGCAGCAGATCAGCACACAAACTGTTCAATACAGTAGACTGTTGGCTTCCCAGCCAGTAGTCCTGTGGTAATGACAGGTATGTTGCCTTTCTTTCCTTCAAGGAATGTATAAAATACATTCGCATATTAATACAGAGGAGTTGGGGAGTCGGAGTTGGAAGTACAGAAAACTCCGGAGTCGGAACATTTATCTACCGACTCCACAGCCCTGTATGGAAATATAGAACTGTCCTGATGGCTGGGATCAGCTGAAGTCTCTCTGTACTTCTAAATCACATACACAACATCAAGTGGAACAGTTCATGCTGCTGATCGAGGTCCAAAAACCAACAAGCGTGAAGCCGTATCACTTACTGGCAGCTGGAGGCAGGGTTTTCACAGCACATATCTAAAATGTTCCCTTTTGATCAGTAACATATTGTTCCCAAATTTAGCAGAAAATATGAAATATATAAAGAATTTACAAGGCAGAGAACATAATCATAATGATGTGACTGTGCCCTATGGGTGTCTTGGACATAGCAAGTAGAATGCTACAATACTGAGAATAGCAGGGTATGAGGGGGAAGCAGCTTTGCTAATAAAAGTTACATAAAGCCCAATAGCTGATCTTCTACAGAGATTACAGTTTGTCTTTTAAATTAGTCTAAGATTTGGTCCAACATCTTTACAGATTCATAACTACACAATGAACTCAAGCAATAAGGGAGGCCTAGAATAGACCAGAAACAGCGCCACTCCTGTGCGTGGTCTGTTTGGTATTGCAGCTTAGCTCCAGACATCACTAATGCAAAAATACATTTCTTTCAATCTTGGACAGTTGCTTTAATATATTCCCAAATCTAAATGCAAGAAATTTAGGAGAAAACTATCTTTTCTATTAATTTCCCAGTGATCAGCTAAGCTTTAAAGGGGTACTCAGGTGGAAAAAATTTGTGCCAGATTTGTGAATTACTTCTATTTAAAAATCTTAATCCTTCCAGTACTTATCAGCTGCTGTATGCTCCAGAGGACGTTCATTTCTTTTTCAATTTCTTTTCTGTCTGACCACAGTGCTCTCTGCTGACACCTCCATGTCAGGAACTGTCCAGGAGTAGGAGCAAATCTTCATAGCAAACACTCCTGCTCTGGACAGTTCCTGACATGAACAGAGGTGGAAGCAGAGAGCACTGTGGACAGACAGAAAAGAAGTTAAAAAAGAAAAGAACTTCCACTGGAGCATACAGCAGCTGATAAGTACTGGAAGGATTAAGATTTTTTAATAGAAGTAATTTACAAATCTGTTTAACTATCTGGCACCAGTTGATTTAAAGAGTACCTATTATGATCTAAACTCTCCCCTCATCTATCCCTGACTCTCACTGACACTATCCCTGTGTTTCTTTTCATTCAAAACCCCCTCTTTCTACTTGTTTTATTGTCTTCCTGGCTGCTCATTCAGCCGTCCTAGTGTGAGGGAGGAAGGGGGCGTGGCCCAGCATAGAGGCTGTGAACACAGCAGCCGGCAGCTCTGAATCTTCTCCTCTCTGTTAACAATTGCATGTGCAGAAAGAAGAAAGCTCGGAGCTCAGATAGCAAAATTAAAGGACATGTCCGGTGCTCACTTTTCTTATTGTATCCGTTCCGGGCTGCAAAAAAAATGAAAATAAGCTTTCTCTTACCTGCCTAGGCTCCCCCGGTGCTTCAGTACAGGTGTTCGGTCCCCGGGCTGTATTCTTCTTACTTCCTGTTAGCCCGGCACGTCACACGGAGCTTCAGCCTATCACTGGCCGAGGCGTGACATCGCTGCGGCCGGTGATAGGTTGAAGCTCTGCGTGACGTGCCGGGCTAACAGGAAGTAAGAAGAATACAGCCCGGGGACCGAACACCTGTACTGAAGCACCGGGGGAGCCTAGGCAGGTAAGAGAAAATTTATTTTCTTTTATTTTTCAGCCCGGAACGGATAAAATAAGAAAAGTGAGCACCGGACATCTCCTTTAATGAGGGCATGCAGTAAGGCAGAGTCAGGAGTATGCCCTGCTGTGCTATGAGCACAGTGCTGGCTCTTGCCTGTCTGAATGACAAGTAGGGAGCAGTGCTGAGCTTGTCTGTGTCCCGGCTGCAGTCTGAGATTTAAGACTCCAGCATGAGTCTGAAATCTATAAAAAGGGCTTGTGGCCAGGATTGGTAGGGAGATTAAAATTAAATAGAAAGAAGAATATTTTTTAATAACATGCAATTGGAAAGTTATTCTGCATACATTAATCTATAATATATCCAAAGTTTTTTTGATGAAAGGTACCCTTTAGAAAAATAAAAAATAAAATGTTTTCCACCGGAGTACCCCTTTAAGAAAAAAAATGAAAAAAGTATGTTCTAGGCTAACCGGTTTATATATAGCAGACGTGGTTGTGGAGTTTAAACTAAAGTCAAAGGCAAATGACATTAAAGGGGTACTCCGTTCCCTTCCCTTCGGAGCTCCGCTCCCCAGCATCCGGAAGTTATTGTTCCGAACGATGTGTGTGCGGGCTTCCGTGTTCAGGGCCGCCCTTCGTGACATCATGAGGGGCAGCCCTGAACATGGAAGCCCGCACACACATCGTTCGGAACAATAACTTCCAGACGCTGGGGAGCGCCGCTCCAAATGCAAGGGAACGGAGTACCCCTTTAACTTTTTTCCCCATTCTTCTCTATAACAAGAGTTTCAATCTTCTATCGAACCTGTCATCATTTTCATGAATCACCGAGATAGTCCATGATGTCTTCTGGCTACACTGCCGGCCTTGGCGTTGATCTGTCAATCATGGCTGGTGTGGCGGTGAGAAGCTTAATGACACCTGGTTCAGGCAGCATGAATATGATGACAGGTTCCCATTAAAGTGTAACTGTGCTTTTAACATGTCCTATTCTTCCGATTGGTGGGGGTCTGGATTCACATGATCACTACAACAAACTGGAATTCTGTCGCTGACGATTAGCTCTATAGAAGGTCTATGAGCCCTTCTGCCCAATCGGTAGTTCTCAGCTTCCGTTCAGTTCTATGGAACTTCAGTAGTGTGACTCCATTGTGTAAACCAGTGTTTCCCAAACAGGGTGCCCTCAGCTGTTGCAAAACTGTCCGGGCATGCTGGGAGGTGTAGTTTTGCAACAGCTGGGGGCACCCTGGTTGGAAAAATACTGGTGTAAACTTAGGGTATCCTAAGACTGGCAAATTGGGACATCTACCAAGTATAGGCTGCAAACCACACTATGTATGGGCACCTGAATTAACTCTCTACCCAATGGCACAAGGACAGAACTTCTTACCTAATGGAATAAATAGAATTATGCATTGTCATAGCACATGAAGTAATACACGATTACAACTATAGAAGAATAAAAAAAAATAATACAAAAATCAAACAAGTAACAGAAATGGAAAACAGATATTGGATCCTCTCTTGAACCCTCTGGTTATGTACCCCTGTGCAAAAAAAAAAAAAAAAAAGCGCCAGAATTTTTAAAAAATAACCAGACTAACTCTCCATTTTACTGAGAAAAGCCGTCACGCCCCCTTCCATAGACTTGCATTGAGGGGGCAGGGTGTGACATCATAAGGGGGCAGCACTATGACGTCACGAGCTCGCGGCTCCGGCTCCAGCGTTTGGAACAGTTTGTTCCAAACGCTGAGCAGCGGAGCACCCCTTTAAATTTTAAGTAATCCAGACTCTTGCAGATCTTGTCACAGAGCTGCAATGTTTCCGCAGCAAAAACACTGCGGATTTATTGCAGATTTTGACTTTTCCACTGAAGGTAATCAACAATAAATCTGCAGCATTTTCAACACCAAAATTGATGTGCTGGAAGTTTTGACCCAACCGCCGGGACTTTAAAGGGGTTGTCCAGTGAAGGACAACTTATACCCTCTCCAAAAAATAGGGGATAAGTGTCTGATCGCTGGGAACTCAGCCTAACAATTGCATAAAATAAGAAGTAAAATTTACATTTTATCCTAATATATATATATATATATATATATATATATATATATATATATATATATATATACACACACATATACATATATATATACACACAAACACAAATATATATATATATATACATATATATATATATATATATATACATACACACACACACACACACACACATGCAAAACCATTAATATTTTACCCTTCAATATTTCACCAGTTAAGAATTTCTTTGGGTTAGTGACTACTTAGTCTCCATATAATTCAGAAAATAAGGCCCGTGTGTGTGTGTGTGTGTGTGTATATATATATATATGTATATATATATATATATATATATATATATATATATATATATATATATATGCTTGTCCCTAATTAGAAGCAAAAATGACAATCACAAGCTTGACATCTGCCATCTACTACAGGATATGAGACCTAGCTAGATTACCTGCAAGATTTGTTTGAGACCAACTGGTCCCAGCAGTGGGCAAAATATATTCCGAAGACAGATGCAAGGTAAGCATTACACAGAAAATAGATACTGACTGCACAGGGTACCAGACTCATGTCACAGTCACTTTCACAATAGCAATAAGGCACTTTAGAGACTCCCACTCTCAGAGAGGAAAATACAATGGTACATCATGGCCACTTCCATTCCCAGTACAGCAGGCAGGGCAGGTCAGTGTAGGATCCAAATCCAGGAATCTATCCCCGTCTAGTCCAGTTTCTCTACAGAGTTCACCTTCAGAAGATATAAGCTGTCGTCCTGTAAGAAGCTATATGGAAAGAAATAAAAATGTAAATGTGTAAAAAGCTCAGAGCTCATCTGAAATCCAAAACACAAGTTCACCATCTCCTGGCAGAATACGGTATAGCAGCCCATAGGAATGGCGTGTCAAGATTACAGGGAAGGTGCACTTTGGTTCTTACTATCATGCATAAAAAAAAAAGTTAAAAAAAACTTTGCAACAAACCTCACTGTTACATAGTTTGTAAGGCTGAAAAAAAAATACATGCTTATTCAGTTCGGTCTACAACCCTATAGTGTTGATCCAGAGAAAGTAAAAACATCCCATGAGGTAGAAACCAAATTTCCTAATTTTAGGAAGAAAAAAATTCCTTCTTGACTCCAAATCAGAATAAATCCCTGAACCAATGTACTGTCCCTATAGATCTAGTATCCATAACCTGTAATGTTATTACTTTCCAGAAATTTATCCATAAACTGTTGTTTTTCTAAACTAAATAACCCTAATTCTTATAATCTTTCTGGGTACTGTAGTCCTCCCATTCCCCGTATTATCCTGGTTGCCCGACTTTGAACCCTCTCCAGCTCCACTATATCTTTCTTGCACACTGGTGCCCAGTACTGTACACAGTATTCCATGTGTGGTCTGACCAGTACTGTACACAGTATTCTATGTGTGGTCTGACCAGTACTGTACACAGTATTCTATGTGTGGTCTGACCAGTACTGTACACAGTATTCTATGTGTGGTCTGACCAGTACTGTACACAGTATTCTATGTGTGGTCTGACCAGTACTGTACACAGTATTCTATGTGTGGTCTGACCAGTACTGTACACAGTATTCTATGTGTGGTCTGACCAGTACTGTACACAGTATTCTATGTGTGGTCTGACCAGTACTGTACACAGTATTCCATGTGTGGTCTGACCAGTACTGTACACAGTATTCCATGTGTGGTCTGACCAGTACTGTACACAGTATTCCATGTGTGGTCTGACCAGTACTGTACACAGTATTCGATGTGTGGTCTGACCAGTACTGTACACAGTATTCGATGTGTGGTCTGACCAGTACTGTACACAGTATTCTATGTGTGGTCTGACTAGTGATTTGTACAGCGGTAGAATTATTTCCTTGTCCTGGGCATCTATGCCCCTTTTTATGCCCCACATGATGTTATTTTCCTTGCTAGTTGCTACAGTCAAGCTTAGAGTAAAATAAAACTCCTAAGTCCTTTTCTATGTCAGTCATCCCCAGTGTTTTCCCATTTAATTCATATTCCCAGCCTGTATTTTTCCTCCCAGTGTCATAAGTTTACATTCATTAGTTTTGAACCTCATCTGTCACTTCACACCCCAAACCTCCAACCTATCCAGATCCATGCGTAACAGTGCACTGTCCTCTGTTGTGTTATCTGCTCTATACAGTGCACTGTCCTCCATTGTGTAATCTACTTTATACAGTGCCCTGTCATCTATTGTGTTCACTTATTACCACAATTTAGTATCATCTGTAAAGATTACTTAACCACTTATAAACATTTTCCCCCAGCCCAAGCTATTTTATTTTGTGTACCAACCTTTTATGTATCAAGATATACGACATCCAGCGATTAACCCAGATCCCGTCTTGAGCTCACCTCCCCATAAAAGCTGTTTAGGTTAGTCAGACAGGACCAATTCCTCATACATTTTATTGAGATACTCCATAACTTAACATAAAATGGAGGTTAAGCTAATAGGCCTATAATTCCAGGGGTCATTTCTTTGGCTGGAATATGACTGCAGAGGCAAATCATTGTTTGCAGCGTCCCATGCTTGACGGTGGCATTAAAGGGAAGTGTTCTGAAGGGCGAGTAAAGTATTTATGTTTGGATTTGTCCTCCCATTTTCTGCCCCTGGGGGGCGGAAAATCCCTCTAACATTGTACAACCTTTCTAAATAAGCCCTGTGCATGGTGCCTTTCTTTGATGAATCCTCCAGCCCTCACAGATATTAATATGCTATTCCAGCAAGGCCAATTATCTGTATTAAGTGGAGGCATGGAGGAGGAAAGTGTTAGTCACGGGGGATCAGTAATTACTGTAGCAAGTGAAACATCAAGACTGCCACGTGCAGATGCTTCTTGGCCTCCATGTGCTTCCATGCCGGCTCTGTTGGGTGTCATAAATACAGAGATATTCCTCCCTACAAGCACATCTTAGGTGAGAATGCTTCGGTTAATATAACATGTAATGGACCAGGCCACAAATATCCATAGAATGCTTTGGCACCTGGAGGCACAGTAAGTGTCTGTTCACCCGTATGGCCACTTTAATACAACCCAGAGGTTGCATGAAGTTATAATATGACCATGTGCTTGAGCCCTTAAAGGGGAAATACAGAAACAGCATAGCCTGTGGTGCTATGCTGTTTATGCAACTCATTTTAAGGTTAGATGTAAGTGTATAACTTCTAGTAATATCATAGTCATGGCTTGATTAGTTTTGTCACAACATCCCCTTAGTCACTCACCTGTAGAAAAGAATGTTCAAAGGGATGGTGCTGAAGTGCCAGAGGGCATGGGCATCCAGCACCCACAGGACAGGTGGAAAATCTAGTAATTCCAGAAGTGCCAGGCTTTGTAATAGGACAACCACCAGGACACATTTCCAGAGGTAAGGCTGGTGAGAGTGTCTCCTCAAGCACCACACAAGCCACCACACAAGGTTAACCATGCCTATACAAAAAGAATGACATTAGTGATCCAGAGTCCAATACAAATTTAAAACTATAGGAAATGCTTTAAAAATACAAGATTAATGCAATCAGACACTGAAAAGTAGCCTTCTCAAAGTAAATGGCCACTAAGTGTTAGGATACATCCACATGGGTGCATATTCTGCGAGTTTCCTGTTGCGGCTTTAAACTGCGGTGGGTTTCCCACTGAAAATCTGCATCTGCCGCAGACCCCTTCGAAGTCAATGTAATCTGCTGCGGATTTTCTGCTGCGGAAATTCCACCGCAGCTTTAACCTGCAGTGGGAGAACTCCTAATACACGGTCACATAATATCTGATCTGGAGATGGTAAAGTGGTCTTCTTTAAGAGATGGTCTCAATGCATAACTTATTTCAACTCACCAAAGCTTGCGTTGGCTAGCATGTTGTAGCTGTAGTCGAAGCGTCCGAGGGTCAAGTAAGACACATGGCAGGCAAATAGAAGGACCAGGAGAGCACCAAAGACATTGGCAACAGCAGGATATCGAAGTCCCAGAGTCCTGGGAGGAGATATATAGTTACAAGTGATCCAAAATAAACACTTCCCATATCCAAGATGGCCAAAACTGTTTAGAAGGAAATCCGAATAGGCAGGTAATGTGGGCTAGAGGGCAGCAAATGAGGAAGTGTGGGCAAGAGGACAACAGCTGAGGCAGGCAGTCAAGAAGGTTGGGAAAGAGTAGACAAAAAAAAAAATAAGGTAGCAAGGGAAATGTAGGGAAAGTGCATGCAAGAGGAAGGCAGCTTAGACTAGAGCAGTGCTTCCCAATCAGCTTGCTTCCAGTTGTTGCTGCAAAACTGCAGCTCCCGACATGCCCGAACAGCCAAAGGCTGTCCCTGTATGCTGGGAGTTGTCATTTTGAAACAGCTTAAAAGGGGTATTCCAGGGAAAAACTTTTATTTTTTATATCAACTGGCTCCAGATTTGTAAATTACTTCTATTAAAAAATCTTAATCCTTCCAATAATTATTAGCTGCTGAAGTTGAGTTGTTTTTTTTCTGTCGGGCAACAGTGATCTCTGCTGACATCTCTGCTTGTCTCAGGAACTGCACAGAGTAGAAGAGTTTTGCTATGGGGATTTGCTTCTAAACTGGGCGGTTCCTGAGACAGGTGTCATCAGAGAGCACTTAGACAGAAAAGAACAACTCAACTTCATCAGCTCATAAGTACTCAAAGAATTAAGATTTTTTTAAAGGGTACCTCTCATCAAAAAAACTTTTGATATATTATAGATTAATGTATGCAGAGTAACTTCACAATTGCATGTTATTAAAAAAATATGCTTCTTTCTATTTAATTTTCCACTTTGAAGAAATGACCACTAGGGGTCTCCCTACCAGTTCCTGGCAGCAAGCATTTCAGACTCATGCTGGAGTCCTAAACACTACGAGCTGCCAGTCTGCTTTGTTCACAAAGGAGAACACTCAGAGCTGCCAGCCTGCTTTGTTCACAGCCTGTTTGGCTGTGAACAAAGCAGGCTGGCAGCTCTGAGTGTTTAGGACTCCAGCAGAAATGCTTGCTGACAGGACTGATCGGGAAAAATACAATAGAAAGAAGCCTATTTTTCATTAACATGCGACTCGCACATTGCAGTGTGTCTGCTCATAGCGGCATATTGCTGCTCCGAGCAGGCACATGTAAAGGCAGCATACAGCGGTCCTTCAGCGGCAGATCCGCAGCAAAATACGCACAGAAAATGCGCTCGTCTGAACGTACCCTAAAGGGGTATTCCGGGTTTATACATCTTATCCCCTATCCAAAGGATAGGGGACAAGATGTATGATCGCAGGGGGGGGTCCTGCCGCTGGGGACCCTCGCGATCTCTGTGCAGCCCCCAGCATTCTGTGCAGGGCGCTGCTTCGGAGACGTGACGTCATGGTCACGACCCTAGTGACGTCACGCCACGCCCCCTCCATTCATGTCTATGGGAGGGGGCGTGACGGCCGTCACGCCCCCTCCCATAGACATGAATGGAGGGGGCATGGCGTGACGTTACGGTCTCCAAAGCAGGGCCCGGCACAGAATGCCAGAGGCTGCACCAAGATCGCGGGACCCCTGCGATCATACATCTTATGCCCTATCCTTTGGATAGGGGGATAAGATGTATAAACCCAGAATACCCCTTTAAGGCACCCTGGTTGGAAAACACTGCACTAGAGGAAAAGCAGATAAGCAAGACAGTGCTTGTGCCAGGGGATGGAAACTGAACAACGCAGCTCACTCCAATAAAAAACGATCCTACAGAAGCTGTATCAGCGAGGGGGAGCAGACAAGATCACAACAAGAACTGGGGAAGAAAGTCTGCATTAAAGACATGGCCTTTCCATCTATTTACCGCTTCCTGGACTCACCTCATACAGCAAAGGTAAATGGAGTGCAGAATGACTGCCGAGGCACAGAAGTAGTCCATTTTCTGTGGGGACAGACAGTGAATGTGGCAGAGGGTACTGACAGATGGACACTGTACGCATGCATGAGTCTATTTGTGCAAGCAATCATTTCCTTACAGCACTGATCCCATATCCTTCCACTGTTTACCTCAGTGATCGCAGTGTCTCTGGTGTGGAAAATTGTCGACCAGAACCAAGCATTTATGGAAACCTGTGTAAACCAAACCAAGAGGACACTGAATACATCGTCTCGACTGCAAGGTGACTTACTAAGACCCCTTTCACACTACAGGTATCATCCTGCTTTTTTACTGCCATTATTTTACAATAACGGATGAAAAAAAAAAAAAAAACTGATGCAATAACTGGTAATAACGGATGATAACTGATGACCACCATTCATTATTTTTTATGTTTTGTTTCTTATAAAAAAAAAAACTGATGTTCATCCGTTATCATCCATTATTACCAGTAACATTCGTTTTTTTCTATCAGGTTTTTAACCCTTTTTTGTAAAAGTGTACTGAGCATGCTTAGTACAAAAAACGGCTGTTAAAAAAAAACTGACAATAACTGATGATAACGGATGTTTTGTTTTTGAACATTCAGTTCCCATAGACTTCAATGTTAAATTTTAACTGTTTTTCACCATTTTTTTTTTTTGACGGACCAAAAATTTTTTGTGTCGCCAAAAATAAAGGTCAATAGTAAAAACAGACATGCCTGATGCAAAAGGATAGTCAAAAAATCCCAATGACATGAATGGGATTTTTTGACGGACGTTTTCAGGACTTTTTGCCGGGAGTAATTATGGAGGTTTTTGCAGGATGATACCTGTAGTTTGTAAGGGGGCTAAGGATGACACACAGCTGGTACTTACCATAGCAAAGTTGAGGCATGTTTGGTACATTGGGCACGAAGCAGGAACAGAGGATCGGTAGCGCTTTAGCATCAGAAGGTTTGCAACTCCATTCAGGAAGGAGGCCAGGGCAGACGCTGGCTCCTGGAAGAACAGGAACCGGGAGAACGGCCACTGCAAATGATAACAAAAATTGTGTAATAAGGGGATTTTTCTGTCTACACAACCTATATGCATATCCCTATAAGGCAGTGTTTCCCAACCAGTGTGCCTCCAGGTGTTGTAAAACTACCAGGCATGCAGAGTTGTAGTTTTGCACCAATGCCAAGTGCAGACAGCCTACAAGGGCAAATGCTGTAGAAGTTCTATGCATCAAACAAAACATTGAGAAGAAATGCGAAGGATCTCTGATCCGAAAAAGGTTGGTGCCTTAGAGCGCTCCTTTCCAAAGGGGAGGTTGTGGAATTAATAGCCACACAATCGGAATGTAGATAAAAATCTGGAGATTTATTGCAGGTACAGTGCAAACATAGGATAACGCGTTTCGAGGGGTGGGACCCCCTCTTCGTCAGATCAGGATCTGACGAAGAGGGGGTCCCACCCCTCGAAACGCGTTATCCTATGTTTGCACTGTACCTGCAATAAATCTCCAGATTTTTATCTACATTCCGATTGTGTGGCTATTAATTCCACACCCTCCCCTTTGGAAAGGAGCGCTCTAAGGCACCACCTTTTTTCGGATCAGAGATCCTTCGCATTTCTTCTCAGCAAACCAGGCGTCCAGGATCTTTCCTCAAGGTCGGCGGAGTGCGAGCAGCCCTTCCGGAACCCTATGACCCCTGTATACCAGGGATTCAAGCTACGTGCGGTGTTGTGTCCCGAGCGCAACACGAGAAGGTGAGCACAGCTACATCTATATACCACCACCAGAATAACGGCACATTGTTGCGCTTTTCTCTGTTCCTTTTTTTTCATATTTGAGTCTTCAAACAAAACATTACAACTGACTATACTCTTTATTGTTGCAGTTTATTTGGGTGTTTTTCACTTGCGTTGCCTAGTATAAAGAGAAAAGGAAGTGCTTTGTGAAGAGAATTAGGTGTCTTTCAAAGGATTTTGGGGGATTTTCCACTGCTGATCTCTCTCTCGAGTAGGTCACCAATCTATGGTTTAATTGGAGTCTGACCCCCCCCCCCCCTTGTACCCCCAATGATCAGCACAATGAAGTGACCGTGAAGTTAAAGGGGTATTCCATAAAAAAAAAAAAAATTCTTATCAACTGGCTTGAGAAAGTTAAACAGATTTGGAAATGACTTCTATTGAAAAATCTTAATCCTTCCAGTACTTATCAGATGCTAAAGTTGAGTTGTTTATTTTCTGTCTGACCACAGTGCTCTCTGCTGACACCTCTGTCCGTGTCAGGAACTGTCCAGAGCAGGGGAGGTTTTCTATGGGAATTTGCTCCTACTCTGGACAGTTCCTGAGACAGACAGAGGTGTCAGCAGAGAGAACTGTTGTCAGACAGGAGAGAACAACTCAACTTCAGCAGCTGGTAGGATTGAGTACTGGTAGGATTAAGATTTTTTTTTTTTTTATAGAAGTAATTTACTAATCTGTTTAACTTTCTGGCACCAGTTAATAAAAAATAAAAAAATAAAAGTTTTCCAGTGGAGTACCCCTTTAAGAACAGTTCATCAATAGAAAAGCCCCAAAACATTATTCTGGAAGCTCATAATTCAACGGTAGATTTTATAAACACTTTTGACTGCAAAAGCATTCTTATATGAGGCTTTGCAGGGGGTTCTAGGATTTAAATAAAAACAATAATGATTGCTAGGGGTGTAAAATAATACAGTATACTTTCCTTGCAGAGTCCAGTGTTACTTCTCCAGTCCCTATTTACTTCCTCCGATGACGCCCTCTCCCAGTTCTGCAGACGATTTTCTGTACCCACTACAGCAGTGATTCCCAACCAGGGTGCCTCCAGCTGTTGCAAAACAACAACTCTCAGCATGCCCGGACAGCCAAAGGCTGTCCGGGCATGCTGGGAGTTGTAGTTTTGCAACAGCTGGAGGTACCCTGGTTGGGAAACACTGCACTACAGCCACATACTGTAGCTTCAGCTGGTCATCCGAAGAGCAGGGAGAGTGCATCGTCAAGGTAAGTAAACATAAGGGCCAATTGGAGAACCCCCTTTACTGCAGATTGCTGTGTCTTTCTGCTGAGAAGAAATAAAAATAAATAAGTCATTTATAATGCAGTTCACTACTGCTTTATTCCCAACCTATTTTGTCACTTTTGCAAGGTGTAAATAATGGGGTTCAGCGCTTTAAAGGGGTTATCCAGGAAAAAAAACAGTTTTTTTTTTATATATCAACTGGCTCTAGAAAGTCAAACAGATTTGTAATTTACTTCTATTAAAAAAAATCTTAATCCTTTCAGTACTTATGAGCTGCTGAAGTTGAGTTATTTTCTGTCTAAGTTCTTTCTGATGACACCTGTCTTGGGAACCGCCCAGTTTAGAAGCAAATCCCCATAGCAAACCTCTTCTACTCTGTGCAGTTCCCGAGACAACCAGAGATGCCAGCAGAGAGCACTGTTGCCAGACAGAAAAGAACAACTCAACTTCAGCAGCTGATAATTATTGGAAGGATTAAGATTTTTTTTTTTTATGGAAGTAATTTACAAATCTGTTTAACTTTCTGGAGCCAGTTTTTTCCTGGAATACCCCTTTAATAAGATTTCATAATAATTCTTGTTGATTTCTACCAATACATGGAAAACGGTTTGATGGCCTGTGCTCAGGATAGGCTATCAATAACTGTTCATGCGAGCTGCAGCACAGATCATGGATTCAGGATCTTCAGCTCCATAAGTGTGTAATGGCTGTGCTGGGTTACGACAGCTCAGTTACTATGTACTTCAATTGGAGCTGAGCTGCAGTAACCAACCACAGCCACTAGAGAGTGGACAGAGCCAACAGATTCAGCTCCATTCACTGTGTATATGCCAGAGCCATTGCTCACTGAACCGCTGATCGACAAGGGTACTAGGTGTCAGAACCCTGAAAAATCCTATTACGGGTAGGGTCACATGGAGCACGTCTACATCGGATTTCATGCTGCGTATGCTTCGATGGCAGTCACAAGAGCGAGCTTCCTGTTGCGGCTGGGTAGCTCTGTGTGTCAGCTCATGGCAGCAAACACACACAGCTACCCGGCCGCAGCAGAGAGCTCACTCTTGTGACTGCTGTCGGCGCATCCACAGCATGAAATCGGTGGGTTTGGCTGATTCACCTTGAGGCTAGATTTCCACTTTTTTTTTTTAAATACATAAAAAAAACGCCAGAAAAAACTGCCACAGCTTTTTCCTGCGTTTTGGCAGTTTTTTCTGGCGTTTTTCCTGGTGGGTGGAAATAGTCAAATTTGTCCCCTGTGGCAGTTTTCCCACTGCCTTTAGGGTACCACTCTGTGGGTCGGATGCTGAGCGCCCGGTCCACAGAGTGTAAGGAGGTGAGGAGTGATGTATAGCAGGGATGCATAGTGTACCCATGTATACTATACTGGAGCAGGGAATCCTGTCACTATACTGACAGGACTCCCTCCTCCTATAGCCCCTTTGGGCGGTATTCACTTTATACAGCAATCTATAGATAGCTGTATATATTGTATATAGAAGAGAAGACCCCCCTCACCTCCCTCGCTCCCAGTCGGGTGTGTGTAGCCCCGCCCCCTAGTGATGATGTCATTAGGGGCGGAGCTACAGACAGGATGCAGAGTGGTAAGTACGAGGCTGTGTTCACAATGTACGTTTTGTATAATGTGAACAGACCTTTCTGCCAGTGTCTTCCCAGACAGGGAGACTCCAGCTGTTGCTAATCTACAACTTCCAGCATGCCCAGACAGCCAAAGACTGTAGTTTTGCAACAATTGGACGCTCTCTGTTTGGGAAGACATTGCATTATGGGCACTCTCCCCAGCGGAAAGCGCCAAAAATGTCCTAATCTATTTTTTGTGTTTCTTTTTTCTTCTCGTTTCAGATCCGTGTATGCAGAGGATTGCGGCGGATTCGGTGGATTACGGCGATGAACTAGACTTTTTTTCTTTTAATAAAATGGTTAACGAGGGCTGTGGGGGAGTGTTTTTTTTAAATTGAATTTTCAGGCTTAGTAGTGGAAGTCGTCTTGTAGACGGAATCCATTACTAAGCCGGGGCTTAGCGTTAGCCCCAAAAACAGCTAGCGCTAACCCCCAATTATTACCCCGGTACCCACCGCCACAGAGGTGGCGGTCCCAACAGACCCGGAGCAGCAAAAATGGCGGGGTAAAAAAACAATAATCTGTAGGGTTTCCCGTATTTTTATTCTCAGGTACATACAAAGCAAGCAGCAACAGCCTGACGTTACCAGGGTGGGCGAGGACCATTGTTACTGGCCCTCCCCAGCCTAAATAACGCCAGCCTGTTACCACCCCCGCCCAGGAGGTAAGGGGATAGCTTTATATAGCGTATACCGCTCAAAGGGTTAACCTTCACTGCCCAGCAGTGTAAATTAACTCTTTCTTTGATGGGCTGGTGCATAGTGCACAGCTCACAGCTCAGCAATGGGTTGAGTGAGCCAGCAATATGTATACTGCATACACATTGCAGGCTCACTTTAAGTTCTTGCTGGGCAGTAGATATACGACCTATATCTACTGCTCAGCATCAGCTGTTCTCCCAGCTCTGTAACCGTGAGCACAGCTGATTCCCGAAATTCAGATCAGGAACATCACAACAGGTGTCAGGAGTGACACTTGCTGCGATCTGTCCCTTACTGCAGGTACTACTGCTCCCAACACGGAGCACACTCTGCTCCATGCTGAGAGTTATAGTACCTGTACTAACAGACAGATTGCAGCAAGTGTCACTTCTGACACCTGTTGTGAGCTGTCTATTAATGTAGGTACTACAGCTCCCAGCATAGAGCAGAGTGTGCTCCATGTTGGAAGCAGTAGTATCTGCAGTTAAGGAAAGATGACAGCGGGTGTCACTTCTGACAACTGTCGCAATCCTCCTGTATAATGTATAGATGCGGGCAGCTGGACGCTCTTCTATGGTCCTCTGCACTTCCGTATATATACACACCTATTCATATTTCCCACAGAGAGTTGTGATTGGCTGGAACCATCCGGCCAATCACAGCTCTGTGGGAAATATGAATAGGTGTGTATATATATATATATATACGGCAGTGCAGGGGACCATAGAAGAGCAGCCGGTTGCCCGCATCTATACATTATACAGGAGGATCGCAACGGAAGTCAGAAGTGACACCCGGGGCGATCTGTCAATTAGCACATGTGTATTCCAAGCTGGGAGTAGTAGTAAAAATGTAATGTAAAAAAATTAAGAAAAAAGTTAATAAAACACACACTTTATTCAACACATTATTAAAATACATTATTAATAAAAAGTTTAACAAAATTAATTATAACAAATATATTATTTTTAAATGGCCCCTTTAAAAAAAAAAAAAAAAAAATGGGTCTGGCACTTTGCAGTTCCCTATTGACTCGCAGCTAACATATGGCCGCAGTGTTTTTTCACAAAAAAAAAAAAAAACGCCATGCGGCAGAATGGGCATTTTTATTGGGGTTTTGGCACACAAAAAATCTAGTGGAAACCTAGCTTTCGGGTTTAATCACACATACAGTATACTGCGCATATTCAATGTAAACTAAATGACTGAACATCGCTTCAAATCCTGCGCATGAAATATGCGCTGGATACTGTACGTGTGATTAGACCCCAAAGATAAATCAGCCAAAGCCACCGATTTTGGAGAATATTTATTGTGAAACCCCAACTTTCCCCCAAAAGGCAGGTGTCAGGAGAAAGAAGGACGAGTTTGTTAAATTTCAATAGGGTTGACCCATGCTTAGTCCCCTATCACAAAGGGCACACATATGGGCATGTTGGAGCTCAGCATGTCCAAGCCTTTGTTTGTCCTGTTCATAACCAGGTGACATAGGTATCTAGGACAGGTTTTTGCATGTTTACGATTAAATAGGTACTTTCATTAACCCCTTAAGGACCCAGGGTTTTTCCGTTTTTGCATTTTCCTTTTTTCCTCCTTACCTTTAAAAAATCATAAATTTAAATTTTAAATTTTTCCCCTAAAAATCCATATTATGGCTTATTTTTTGCATCACAAATTCTACTTTGTAATGACATCAGTCATTTTACCCAATAATCTACGTCGAAACGGAAAAAAAAATCATTGTGAGACAAAATAGAAAAAAAAAAAAACGCCATATTGTAAATTTGGGGGCTTCCGTTTCTACACAGTACATTATTCGGTAAAAATGACACCTTATCTTTATTCTGTAGGTCCATACGGTTAAAATGATACCCTACTTATATAGGTTGGATTTTGTCGGACTTCTGGAAAAAAATCAAAACTACATGCAGGAAAATTTATACATTTAAACTTGTCATCTTCTCACCCCTATAACTTTTTTATTTTTGCGTATATGGGGCGGTATGAGGGTTAATTTTTTGCGCCGTTATCTGAAGTTTCTAGCGGTACCATTTTTGCATTGATAGGACTTATTGCTCGCTTGTTATTCATTTTTTCATGATATAAAAAGTGACCGAAAATGCACAATTTTGGACTTTGGAATTTTTTTGCGCGTACGCCATTGACAGAGCGGTTTAATTAACAATATATTTTTATAATTCGGACATTTCCGCACGCGGCGATACCACATGTTTATTTTTATTTACACGGTTTGTTTGTTTTTTAATGGGAAAAGGGGGGTGATTCAAACTTTTAATAGGGAAGGGGTTAAATGATATTTAATCACTTTTTTTTGCAGTGTTATAGCTCCCATAGGGACCTATAACACTGCACACACTGATCTTTTACATTGATCAGTGGTTTCTCATAAGAAACTAGTGATCGATGATTCTGCCGCTTGACCTTTCATGCCTGGATCTCAGGCACTGAGCAGTCATTCGGCAATCGGACACCGAGGAGGCAGGTAGGGGCCCTCCTGCTGTCCTGTCAGCTGTTCGTGATGCCGTGATTTCGCCGCGGCTATCCCGAACAGCTCCCTGAGCTAACCGGCATACTTTCACTTTAGACGCAGCGTTCAACTTTGTACGCCGCGTCTAAAGGGTTAATAGCGTGCGGCACCGCGATCAATGCCGCGCGCTTTTAGCCACGGGTCCCGGCCATTGTTAGAGGCTGGGCCTGACCCGCTATGTTAAACTTCGGGAGTGGACTCAGGACGTACAGGTACACCCTGGGTCCTTAACAGGTTAAAACTATTTTTTGCTATTGCACTCCTTATGGTAAATAAGAAAGTATTTCTAATGTACTGTGCTTATACAAAATTAAGTTTTCTATGTTTTGTGTTTAGAAAAGCTGCCACTAGGTGTCTCCATACTTGACCAGAGCACATTTCCCACATTTTGCACACATTTCGGGGGGGGGGAATGCAGCCTCAGCCAATCATAGCTCATCTCACACTGAACTGCTCTGGGCTGTGTGAAGCAGAGTGAGGGAGGAAGTTCTCCCCTGTATGGCTTCAGATGATGTCCCACCTGCTGGGGAAGGCCCCTTCCTAGTCTGTGAATCTGACAGACTAAGCAGAAAATACAGAGCAATATCAAGGTATAAAACTAAAAAAATTATAAAAAATCATAGCGGCAGTAAACTGGGAGGATTATAACATTTTACAAGATCATGACAGGTACTCTAAGTAAGAAACAGATAAATATTCAGCCATCATCTATCTCGCATGTATCCCTGGTTTAGGATAATTATTTCTGTCCCTGCATCCAGCATATTGTTCAGCCTATAAATCACATTCCTGTCTTGTCCCAGGACTTACCTTGCCATGAAATTGTGGCACAGCGAATCCTTCTTTGACATAGAGGGACACTGTGTCCCACATACACTGATACCGGCAATCATCCAGGCAAACCCACCCTGTGGACAAAGAAGACAGACAAAATGAATAAGACCACAATCAGGGTCAGGGACTCCTGTCATGGGCTGTCTGGTATTTTAACTGTGTCAGATACCATCAGGAAAAAGCTAAAGGGGTACTCCGCTGGAAAACATTTTTTTTTTTTACCAACTGGTGATAGAAAATTAAACAATTTGTAAATTACTTTTATTTACAAATCTTTATCCTCCCAGTACTTAGCTGCTGTATGCTCCACAGGAAGTTCTTTTCTTTTTGAATTTATTTTCTGTCTGAGCACAGTGCTCTCTGCTGACACCTCTGTCCATGTCAGGAACTGTCCAGAGTAGGAGCAAATCCTCTGGATAGCAGAGAGCACTGTGGTCAAACAGAAAGGAAATTCAAAAAGTAAAGAACATCCTGTGCAGCATACATCAGCTGATAAGTACTGGAAGGATTAAGATGTCTTAATAGAAGTAATTTACAAATCTGTTTAACTTTCTGGCACCAGTTGCGTGCCAACAGTTTTCCAGTGGAGTACCCTTTTAAAATCTGACTGGTTTGATCCTTATGTTTTCAATAGCAGATGTTCTATGCATTAGAGAGGACGTGGATATACACGGTAAGGTTAGCAATGTAGGAGAATAAAATATCTGGCACTGTCAGGTGAAAAGGCTGCTGGTGAGGTATTATACAGAGTTGATACATAAGGGCTAATCACTGCAGATTTGCCTTCCTGAATTATAAAGCTGTCAATCATTGGGCTCCCTTAATTCTGGAGCTGCTGCCCCCAGCAGGGCTCTCACTTCTTGTCTCATAAAGCTGTCACTTACCATCCAACCTTCCTACAGAGTCTAAGAGAGAACGGAGGAGCGCTCCATAGAGTAAAACAATACCGGAGGTAGGGTAAGTGATATGGGATAACAGCCGCTTACCCAGTAAGTTGTGTAGTTCATACACAGCAATGATCAGGGTGAATGAATGAAAGTAGGGACCTGTCTGCAGCCCTCAAGCTTATTCTATGTGGCAGTAGAATGATAGAGGCTTCTATATGGTTAGCAGCAAGATATGGATGCCGCTGACGGACCCAAATCGGACATGGCAGGAATGGTGGAAAATATTTATTTGACCAAGATGAAAAGCGTTTCGCTGCACATGCCTTTCTAATTAATTTGTGTGGTCACTCTACAGTAAAGTGATAATCTAGTATAGATACAACTAGGGCTGGGCGGTATGGCCAAATAGGTGTATCGCGGTATTTTTTGTAACTTATGCACTGTCCCCATCGGGGTACTACTCACATGTCACCCGCAAGCGCTGCCTCCTGGTTCTCCTGCTTGTTGCGGCCGCCAGCGCTGACCTCTATACTGTGCGGTATCCCTATTCGGTATCCCAATGCCCGGGCTGCAAAAGTTAAACAAAATAAACTCACATGTTCCGACGTCAGCCTTACGCTGGGGACGGGAACGTCGGACAGCCGTCAGCCTATCACCGGCCGCAGCGATGTTCCGCCTCGGCCGATGATAGGCTGAGCCCACTGTCATCTAAAAAGCTCTGGCCGGCTTCTTACATGACAGTGCGCTCAGCCTATCACCAGCCGAGGCGGAACATCTCTGCGGCCGGTGATAGGCTGACGGCTGTCCGACATTCCACTCCCTGGGAAGCAAGTCTGGACCGACGGGGAAGGTAAGTTAAAGGAAAACTGTCAGATATTTTCTCCCGCACTATCCACAGGTACTGGTGGGATAGTGCGAGAGATGCTGATTAAAACGAGCCCTACCTTAGTCGGATCTGCGCCGCCGTTCTCCCGCAATTGTAGTTTTATTATCTGTGGAAATGTTCTGTAACTGGCACGGGTGGGGCTCCTGCAGGTTAACTGGCACTAACGTCAGCGCCGCTTATAAATATTCATCCCCCCTCCCCCCAGTTAGGAGCGGCAAAGAGAGGGAGAACTGGTGGGAGGGGAGATGAATATTCATAAGCGCCGCTGACGTCAGTGCCAGTTAACCTGCAGGAGCCCCGGCCGTGCCAGTTACAGAAGATTTCAAAAGGATAATAAAACTACAATGGCCGGGCGGATCCGGACAAGGTAGGGCTCGTTTTAATCAGTGTCTCCCGCACTATCAGCCAGTACCTGTAGATAGTGCGGGAGAAAATATCTGACAGTTTTCCTTTAAAGTTTATTTTGTTTACCTTTTACAGTATAGAGCAGTGGTTTGCAATCTGCGGACCTTCAGATGTTGCAAAACTACAACTCCCAGCATGCCCGGACAGCCGTTGGCTCTCCAGGCATGCTGGGAGTTGCAGTTTTGCAACATCTGGAAGTTGAAGACCACTGATATAGAGTGTCAGCGCCAGCGGTCACAACAAACAGGAGGACCAGGAGGGCAGTGCTTGCAGGTGACATATGTGAGTAGCAGTGCTGGCTGATAATTAATTGGGGGGGGGGGGGGGCACATAACAGCGCTCGCGGGCCACATATGATTAGTTCCCCGATGGGGACACCGCAGCGCTGGGCTGATAACTCATTTATTCCCGAGGGAGAGGGGCCAAACCGGTATTCCGGTATGGGTTAAAATTCATATCTTGCAGCACAAAAATTTCGGTATTTGGTATGAACCGGTATATCGCCCAGCCATAAATACAACCCTGCCCATCTGTATTTCCTTCCCTACCCCTTAATTAGCCTTGGTTGGGCACTGAGGATGTCACCTTCTACTTATATAGAAAACCTTGATTGTGGTTGGTCTGGGCCTGGGGCAATATGGCTGGGCATTGATCTCTTGACTGATGTAACAGGGCACCAGTTGTGGCTGGCAATGACTTTGGCTGGTCCTGGTTTGGGTAGTGGCTTACCCCCACAGTGTTGTAATGGGGTGCTGACTGTGGATTTGCTTGACACCAAAAGAAAGATCCCTGAAGGTTCCAAGGCATTAAATCATAAACAACCTCACAGCCCTTGACAAAGCTGATTCGTCAGCGAAACGTCGGGGAGGCTATCAGTTCATGTTTTAACCCAGCGGCATAGTGGTATATAACAGTAGGGATATAGCGCTGTCATATCCAGTCAGGAGCGCACAACAACAGTGTGTGTATATAGGCAGCACATTATTCCCAGAGTGGAGAAGTCAAATTACTCTCCCAGATTAACCCCTTACATACCGCTGATCATTTTATTATTTACAAATTTTAAACAGTACACAATAAATGTTACTATTTTATGGGGGGGGGGGGTTTAGTAAGGGTTTTCCCTGACTGTGAATGACACATGCACGGGGCACTGTTCATGGCAATTGAGCTCTTGCTGTTACATGGGGCACTGACTGTGGGTACCCTGGTATGGGCAATGCTTGCTGGGATTTGAGCTCCTTCTGTTATATAGAACACTGGGTCTGGCACGATACCACCTCACAATTGTAACGGGGCACTGTTCATGTCACTTTACTTCTGCTACATGTAGGTGGATTTTGCACGAGGCACTTCACCTGATATACTGGGCAGAGACCCTGGCTGGCACTATACCTCCTTTTGTTACATAGTGAACTGCCTTTGGCCACTCCAGGTTTTGTAGCCTCTTCTATAACCCATTTTCCCCCTTGGTATGCAGTGCAGATTGTTGCTTGCACAAGCATGAAGGGCCATTCAATGCACTTTATATGGAGCGGTGGCTGGAACTACTCCACATCCTCCTAGTGAAGTGGAGTCACAGACAATGAATATGTAAATTGAGCCGGTGAAGCCCCTCCTCCTGCGCACAATTTAACTGAATTCTGCAAAGGATCTTCTGGAGGACATATCAGGACCTACTGGGCACATTAAAGGGGTACTCCACTGCCCCAGCATTCAGAACATTTTGTTCCAAACGCTGGGTGCGGGCGTCGTGATGTCCTGCCTCACCCCCTCAATGCAAGTCTATGGGAGGGGGCGTGGCATCCGCCACTCCCCCTCCCATAGACTTGCATTGAGGGGCGTGGTGTGAGATAATGAGGGGCGTGGCTGTGACATCACAACCACCGCAGCCAGCGTTCGGAACAAAATGTAAAAATCATTTTAATCGTATTGACCCACAGAATAAAGAGAACCTGTCAGTTTTACCGTAAAGTGCTCTGTGTAAAACCAAAAATCCCCCAAATCGCTAAATTGTAGGGGTGGGACTTGGAAAATTTTCAGCACTTTTCCCCACTACAAATAACACTTATTATTGCTGAACATTTTCAATTAAAATGACAGGTGTTGTTACAAAGTACAATTGGTGGCGCAAAACAAAAGCCACCCGTGACGTGGCAGGTGAGCGGACAAGATGCCGACCCTCGGGTTGGGTCCGTGCCATAACAACGAGACACCCTGCTGTGAGGAGGGAAAGCAAAAAAAAAATTAAATCGCTGGGTCATAAAGGGGTTAAAAGTTGAGGAGGAAAAAATAACAAAAAATGCTGTTTCCTCAAGGGGTTAAGTGATTATGCAGGATAAAGGAAAACATAGCTGCTTCCTTTAAGAAACAGCATCACACTAGTCCTCAGGTGGCGTGTGGTAATGCAGCTCTGTTCCATTGAAGTGAATGGAGCACAGTAGTAATACCACACACAACCTCAGGACAGGTGTGGCGCTAAATATCCCCCTCAGTCTGTCCCCGTTTCCAGTATTAGGAGCACACAATACCAGCTCTGCCCCCTAGGTTGTATAGAGCCTGCAGAAGCCCCCTCCCCCATCCGGAGGTCTCCCCATAGCGCCTCTCACCGGTCAGCCTCATGTACAGCGGCTGCTCGGCCCGGAAATCCTGCAGCCGGGCCCCGGTACAGTTCCTCTGCTCGCAGGCAGACACACATTCCCGGTACACAGGCTCCCGGTCACCCCGAGAAGCGACTGCCACCCCGGCCAGGAACAATACAAGCAACGGGGCCATGACCGGGGGAAACCGGCGCTTCCGCCTCTGAAGCCACTTCCGTACTGTGAGTCCGGTTGTCAATATCGTCCCCCCGGAAAACGGGACCCAGCGTTAGGGTTCCGCTTACACGCTGAACACTGCTGCCTCCACTGGGGAATAGTTGTAAGAATTGTGATGTCATTTTAGTAACATAATGGAGACAACTATTACAATATGCACACACTAATGCCAGTGTATTCCAACCTGTGGGTCTCCAGCTGTTGCAAAACTACAATTCCCATCATGCCCGGACAGAGAGCAGATTCCCATTACATCCAGGCTGTACACCTGCACCTTGCATTCACATCTGTGTATATATATATATATATATATATATATATATATATATACAGGGGTGTGGAAATTTTATAAAAAAACTACTTGTCCACAGGAATAAAACGGAGCAAAATCTACTTGTACCTCATGACGATCCACTTGTCGGGGCCAATTTTCGCTTTTACGCTCTCGTTTTTTCCTCCTCGCCCTATAATAGCCATAACTACCTACTATAATGATGCCTTTTAATTTTTCAATAACATATTCTCTGAACCAAAAAATAGGTGAAGTGAAATTGAAATAGTAAAAGATAATTTTGCAGATTTGGTGGTTTTTCTTTTCTGCGCCATTTACCTTGTGGTTGAGGTAACATGTTAGTTTCATACTTTAGGTCGCCTGATTACAGAGATACCAGATTTGTATAGTTTTCGTCATGTTTTACAAATTAGAAAAAAATTCAGAACTCTTTTGAATTTTTTTAATTGCCATTTTTTAACCCCTGTAGCTTTATTTTTTTTTCACATACCAGGCTGTATGAGGGCAAATTTTTTGCGCCATAATCAGTTTTTTGTTTCGGTACCATTTTGTGTTGATCTGACTTTTTAATCACTTTTTAACTTTTTTTTTTCTGGGATATTATAAAAATTGCAATTCTGTGGTTTGGTATTTTTTATACATTTACCGTACGGGATACATAATGTTATATTTTAATAGGTCGTACAATTACGCACAAAGCGATACCAAATATGTTTATTTTTATTATGTTTGCATGTTTTTATATAGGAAAAGGGGGTGATTTGAACTTTTAACATGGAAGGGTTAATGTGTGTTTTTTTAAACTTTTATTAAAACTTTTTTTTTTTCTTTTTTTTTTTAACACTTTATTAGACTTATAGGAGGAATCATTAGATTCCTCATACAGATCAATAGAGTTCTATTGAACTAATTGATCTGTCAGCTCTGCGATCCATTGATAGAGCCTGGTCCAGCCAGGATTGTTACGCCTAGCGCTCCGGGTCCCCGCTCCTCCCCGGAGCGCTCACGGCGTCTTTCTCCCTGCAGCTCCCCGGTCAGTCCCGCTGACCGGGAGCGCTGCACTGTCATGGCCGTTGGGGATGCGATTCGCACAGCGGGACGCGCCCGCTCGCGAATCGCATCCCAGGTCACTTACCCGTTCCCGTCCCCTGCTGTCATGTGCTGGCGCGCGCGGCTCCGCTCTCTAGGGCGCGCGCGCGCCAGCTCCCTGAGACTTAAAGGGCCAGTGCACCAATGATTGGTGCCTGGCCCAATTTGCTTAATTGGCTTCCACCTGGTCCCTGACTATATCTAACCTCCTCCCATGCACTCCCTTGCCGGATCTTGTTGCCCTTGTGCCTAGTGAAAGCGTATTGTGTGTCTAAAGCCTGTGTACCAGAACTTCTGCTATCCACCCTGACTACGAACCTTGCCGCCTGCCCCCGACCTTCTGCTACGTCCGACCTTGCTTCTGTCTACTCCCTTGTACCTCGCCTATCATCAGCAGTCAGAGAGGTGACCCGTTGCTAGTGGATACGACCTGGTCACTACCGCCGCAGCAAGACCATCCCGCTTTGCGGCGGGCTCTGGTGAAAACCAGTAGTGACTTAGAACCGGTCCACTAGCGCGGTCCTCGCCAATCCCTCTCTGGCACAGAGGATCCACTACCTGCCAGCCGGCATCGTGACAGTAGATCCGGCCATGGATCCCGCTGACGTCCCTCTGCCTTATATCTCTGATATCACCACGGTGGTCGCCCAGCAATCCCGACAGATCGCCCATCTAACCCACCAGCTGTCGGAAGTATTCACCATTGTGCAGCAACTTCAGTCGCAACTTCAGCAGCAATCATCTCCTCCGCCAGCTCCTGCACCCCTTCCGCAGCGAGTGGCCACTCCTAGCCTCCGCCTGTCCTTGCCGGACAAATTTAATGGGGACTCTAAGTTTTGCCGTGGCTTCCTTTCGCAATGTTCTCTGCACTTGGAGATGATGTCGGACCAGTTTCCTACTGAAAGGTCTAAGGTGGCTTTCGTAGTCAGCCTTCTGTCTGGAAAAGCTCTGTCATGGGCCACACCGCTCTGGGACCGCAATGACCCCGTCACTGCCTCTGTACACTCCTTCTTCTCCGAAATTCGAAGTGTCTTTGAGGAACCTGCCCGAGCCTCTTCTGCTGAGACTGCCCTGCTGAACCTGGTCCAGGGTAATTCTTCCGTTGGCGAGTACGCCATACAATTCCGTACTCTTGCTTCTGAACTTTCCTGGAATAATGAGGCCCTCTGCGCTACCTTTAAAAAAGGCCTATCCAGCAACATTAAAGATGTTCTGGCCGCACGAGAAATCCCTGCTAACCTACATGAACTCATTCATCTAGCCACTCGCATTGACATGCGTTTTTCTGAGAGACATCAAGAGCTCCACCAGGAAAAAGACTTAGATCTCTGGACACCTCTCCCACAGTCTCCACTGCAATCTGCGCCTAGGCCTCCCGCCGAGGAGGCCATGCAAGTGGATCGGTCTCGCCTGACCCTGGAAGAGAGGAATCGCCGTAAGGAAGAGAATCTTTGTCTGTACTGTGCCAGTACCGAACATTTTTTGGTGGATTGCCCCATCCGTCCTCCACGTCTGGGAAACGCACGCTCGCACCCAGCTCTCGTGGGTGTGGCGTCTCTGGATGCTAAGTCGGTTTCTCCACGTCTCACGGTGCCTGTACGGATTTCTACTTCAGCCAGCTCTTCCCTCTCAGCCGTGGCCTGCCTGGACTCTGGTGCTTCTGGGAATTTTATTCGGGAGTCCTTGGTGAATAAATTCCGCATTCCGGTGACCCGTCTTGTCAAGCCACTCCACATTTCCGCGGTCAACGGAGCCAGGTTGGATTGCACCGTGCGTTACCGCACGGAGCCCCTCCTAATGTGCATCGGACCTCATCACGAGAAAATTGAATTTTTTGTCCTTCCCAATTGCACTTCCGAAGTTCTCCTTGGACTACCCTGGCTTCTACACCATTCCCCAACCCTGGACTGGTCCACTGGGGGGATCAAGAGTTGGGGTCCCTCTTGTTCCAAGGACTGCCTTAAACCAGTTCCCAGTACTCCCTGCCGTGACCCTGTGGTTCCTCCTGTATCCGGTCCCCCTAAAGTCGTTAGGGACTCTGCCTGCCACAGAAAATGCCTCTCCCCCCCTCCCAGTCCCTTCAGGCAAGCCTCTGTGTCCCCTCATGGCTCCCGTCCTTGTGTCTCCCTGCCCCGTGCCAAGCTTCACCCTCTGCCCTCCCTCCCCATTCCTACTCCTGCTGTACTGCCTGCCATTGAGGAAACCATCCATTCCTTCCCGGTGTCCTCATCCCAGGGGAGGCAGTCACCGGACAAAAAAAAGGGGAGACCTAAGGGGGGGGGGTACTGTTACGCCTAGCGCTCCGGGTCCCCGCTCCTCCCCGGAGCGCTCACGGCGTCTTTCTCCCTGCAGCTCCCCGGTCAGTCCCGCTGACCGGGAGCGCTGCACTGTCATGGCCGTTGGGGATGCGATTCGCACAGCGGGACGCGCCCGCTCGCGAATCGCATCCCAGGTCACTTACCCGTTCCCGTCCCCTGCTGTCATGTGCTGGCGCGCGCGGCTCCGCTCTCTAGGGCGCGCGCGCGCCAGCTCCCTGAGACTTAAAGGGCCAGTGCACCAATGATTGGTGCCTGGCCCAATTTGCTTAATTGGCTTCCACCTGGTCCCTGACTATATCTAACCTCCTCCCATGCACTCCCTTGCCGGATCTTGTTGCCCTTGTGCCTAGTGAAAGCGTATTGTGTGTCTAAAGCCTGTGTACCAGAACTTCTGCTATCCACCCTGACTACGAACCTTGCCGCCTGCCCCCGACCTTCTGCTACGTCCGACCTTGCTTCTGTCTACTCCCTTGTACCTCGCCTATCATCAGCAGTCAGAGAGGTGACCCGTTGCTAGTGGATACGACCTGGTCACTACCGCCGCAGCAAGACCATCCCGCTTTGCGGCGGGCTCTGGTGAAAACCAGTAGTGACTTAGAACCGGTCCACTAGCGCGGTCCTCGCCAATCCCTCTCTGGCACAGAGGATCCACTACCTGCCAGCCGGCATCGTGACAAGGATCTATCAATGACAGAGCCACGGGACAGCAGGAAGCAGAGGAAAGCCCTCCAGCTACATCCATAGTGTGGAGGGGCGATCCACCCCACTAGCCCACCAGGGAGCATTCACAGGTCCCTTTAGACAACGGCGATCTAGAGGGTTAATAGCCAGCCGCGGCGATCGCCGCATGCTGGCTATTAGCGGCGGCCCCGGCTACTGAAATCAGCCGGGGGCTGCATAGTATGGAGCGGGCACGAGTCCAGAGCCCGCTCCATACACCCCTCTGAGCGCCTCATGCTAGTTATTAGCAGCGGTGTGAGGTGGAAACTTGCGATCCATGCAGATGTGCGACCGCTACTCTCCTCAGCTCTTCAAAGCTAGAGCTGTGCGGAGCGAAGGCAGAGGATGTAGGTCTGCACGGGGAGCAAGAAGTCACGCCGCCTCATCTCCCCCTTGCACGTCTGCATGGCAGAAAGAAGGCAGAGCAGGGAACATAGGACGTGCACAGCTTCTCATCTCCCCCTGCTCTGATTCGGAGGACGCAAGTTTCCACAGCCGGGGGCTGCAGAGTATGGAGCGGGCAGGAGTCCTGAGCCCACTCTATACAGACTGCAGAGCACCACAGCACTTGTCAGGTCCGGCCCTGCTTGCCCGAAGCCGGGCTAAGGGTCCGAAAAATTCACCTGCCCGGCGCCCGAAACTCCATGTCCCGGGCGTCGGGCGATAGGAATTCCACATCCCTGATATATATATATATATATATATATATATATATATAGAAGCAAATAGGCAGCAGTAACTCCATTTAAGGTGTAAAAGAAAGTGTCTTTATTCACACGTGAGGCGACATTTCAGCTTTCTCACCAAGCCATTTTCAAGCAACAAATGAGTAGACATAGTGAATGTTTATGGCCACGCAAGACCAATACATGCTAAAAAAAAAAAGTGTACATATTTGCCTTTACCCCTTAAGGACCAAGCCCATTTTGACCTTAAAGGACAACTGTAGTGTAAGACTTTTATATATTGATGTGCCCGGGCGGCAAAAATAAACAAAAAACTTTAACATACCTTCCTACGTTCCCACGTTGATCCGGTACCGGCCTCACGGTCAACTTCCTGGGGACGGAGACGTATCACCGGCCGCAGCGATGTCCCGCCCTGGCCGGTGATGGGCTGAAAGCACTGTCATGTAAGGAGCTCTGGCTGGCTTTTTACATGACAGTGGGCTCAGCCTATCTACGGCCGGGGCGGGAAGGCCGGTACCAGACCGACGGGGGAACGTAGGAAGGTATGTTAAAGTTTATTTTGTTTATTTTTGCAGCCCGGGCACAGTAATATATAAAAGTCTTGCACTACAGTTGTCCTTTAAGGACCAGGCCAATTTTATTTTTGCACTTTAGTTTTTTCCTCCTCGTTTTCTAAAAATCCTAACTCTTTTATATTTTTATCCACAGATTAGTATTAGGGCCTGCATAATAACATCACTCATTTTACCATAAAATGTATGGCGCAACCAAAAAAATACTATTTGTGTGGGGAAATGTAAAAAAAAACAACGCAATTTTGCAAATTTTGGAAGGTTTCGTTTTCACGCTGTACATTTACGGTAAACTTGACGTGTTCTTTATTCTGTGGGTCAATCCGATTAAAATGATACCCATGATTACATTTCTATTATCGCAAACTTTTTAATCAAACTTGTATGTTTAAAGTCCTATTTTGCCGACCTATAACTGTCACGATTCGGCTGGCTGGAGGTGGATCCTCTGTGCCAGAGAGGGATTGGCGTGGACCGGTTCTAAGTTGCTACTGGTATTCACCAGAGCCCGCCGCAAAGCGGGATGGTCTTGCAGCGGCGGTAGCAACCAGGTCGTATCCACCGGCAACGGCTTAACCTCTCTGACTGCTGAGATAAGCGCGGTACAAGGGAGTAGACAAGAGCAAGGTCGGACGTAGCAGAAGGTCGGGGCAGGCAGCAAGGATCGTAGTCAGGGGCAACGGCAGGAGGTCTGGAACACAGGCTAGGAACACACAAGGGAACGCTTTCACTGGCACAATGGCAACAAGATCCGGCGAGGGAGTGCACAGGTGAAGATACTGATTAGGCCTGCTGCGCCAATCAGTGGCGCAGTGGCCCTTTAAATCGCAGAGACTCGGCGCGCGCGCCCTAAGGAGCGGGGGACCCGGAGCGCTCGGCGTAACAATAACCTTTTCATTTTTACGTATAAGTGGCTGTATGAGGGCTATTTTTTTGCGCCATGATCTGTAGTTTTTATTGATACCACATTTGTGTATTTTATAAATTTTTAATTTAAAAAAAAAATAAAATGTGACAAATGTTTACGCCGTTCACCGTACGGGATCAATAACATTATATTATAATAGATCACACATTTACATACGCGGCGATACCAAATATGTATATACATTTCATTTATTTTTTCTTTTACACTTTATGGGGGTAAAATGGGAAAAAAGGAAATTTTACATTTTTATTGGTGGAGGGGATTTTTCAAATTTTTTTAAATTTTTTCTTTCATTTTTACACTTTAATAGTCCCCACAGGGGACTATCTATAGCAATCCTTTGATTGCTAATACTGTTCAGTGCTATGCATAGGGCATAGCACTAATCAGTGTTATTGGTCATCTTCTGCTCTGGTCTGCTCGATCTCAGACCAGAGCAGAAGACCTCAGAGCCATGTGAGGGGACCTCCGGCCACCATGCTGGATGATCAGATCCCTGCGGCAGCGCTGCCGGTGTTCCGATCATCCATTTAAAGTACCGCACTGCCGCAGATGTCATGATCTGTATTGATCATGGCATCTGAGGGGTTAATGGCGGACATCCTCGTGATTGCGGATGTCTGCCATTACCGGCTGGTCCCTGGCTGCTGATAGCAGCCAGGACCTGCCGCGCACGACGCGAGCACCGGTCCGGTGCTCACGGTCATGGTGGAGTGTAAATGTACGCCATGGTGCATTAAGTACCATGGCACCATGCAGGTCCGTTTGAAGGAATTTGGGGGCCCCAAGCAAAATAGACATGGAGGCCCCCCCACGCAAAGCCTACAGGAACCACAGCATAGCCATACAGTTTAAGTTTACCCACAATTTATATAAATAAAAAAGGAGATTAACATTGCAATTTCCATGCACATTAAATGCAATAGCAGTATTTGCACTGTGCAAATACTGCTGTTGCATTTAATGTGCATGAAATTTGAACATTTTCAATAAATGAACATTTGCGAAAAACACCACTGTACCATGCAAATTGTGTGGTACAGTGGTGTTTTTTGCAAATGTTTCATGTACATTCGATACAATGTAGTACCCCCAGATTAACCCCCTCCCCACAGTAGGCAGGTAGTACCCCTAGATTAACCCCCTCCCCCCAGCAGACAGGTAGTACCCCCAGATTAACCCCCATAGGCATGTAGCACCCCCACATTAACCCCCTCCCCCCAGTAGGCAGGTAGTACCCCCCGCACCCCAGGTCGGGGTTCATCTGGGGGTGCTACCTTCCTACTGGGGGGAAGAGGGGGTTAATCTGGGGGTACTACCTTCCTACAGGGTGGGGGAGTGGGGGTTAATCTGGGGGTACTACCTTCCTACTGGTTGGGAGGGGGTTAATCTGGGGGTTACTACCTATCTACTGGGGGGCCCCAGATTACCCCCTCCCCCCAGTAGGCAGGTAGTACCCCCAGATTAACCCCCCCCCCAGTAGGCAGGTAGTACCCTCTGTACCCCAGGAGGGGGTTAATCTGGGGGTGCTACCTTCCTACTGGGGGGGAGGGTGTTAATCTGGGGGTACTACCTTCTTACAGGGCGGGGGTGGAGGTTAATCATGGGGTACTACCTTCCTACTGGTGGGGAGGGGGTTAATCTGGGGGTACTACCTACCTACTGGGGGGCCCCAGATTACCCCCCCCCCAGTAGGCAGGTAGTACCCCAGATTAACCTCCTCCCCCCAGTACCCCCAGATTAACCTCCCCCCCCCAGTATGCAGGTAATACCCCCTGTACCCCAGAGGGGGTTCATCTGGGGGTGTTACCTTCCTACTGGAGGGGAGGGGTTAATCTGGGGGTACTACCTGACTACTGGGGGGCCCAGATTAACTCCCTCCTCACCCAGTAGGAAGGTAGTACCCCAGATTAACCCCCCCCCCCAGTAGGCAGGTAGTACCCCCTGTACCACAGGAGGGGGTTCATCTGGGGGTGCTACCTTCCTACTGGGGGGGAGGGGGTTAATCTGGGGGTACTACCTGACTACTGGGGGGGGGGCCCAGATTAACCCCCCTCCCCCCAGTAGGCAGGTAGTACCCCCAGATTAACCCCCTCCTCCCCCAGTAGGAAGGTAGTACCCCAGATTAATCCCCTTCCCCCCAATAGGCAGGTTGTACCCCAGAGTAAACCCCTCCCCTCCCCCCAGACCCAGTAGGCAAGTAGTTAGGGGTACTCATCCCAGTCAGAGTCACTGAAATGTAACTGACGCCACACGACGCGCACAGTCACGTGACACGTCACATCACGCTCTACGGCCGGCGTTAGGATGCCCTGGGACTCAGCGTGACGTCATGTGACGCACGAACATATGAAGTCCGGACCAGAGGTGAGCCGGGGCGGGGCACAAAAGGAGCCGGAGGCAGCGACTTCAGTCTCTGCCTCCCGCTCCAGACAAGCTCTAGCACTGCTGGCCCGGCAGGCCGACAGGGCGAGCTGCCTGCTGAACGGGATAGGGAAGGAGGACAGGCAAACACAGGCTCTGCTTCGGGGCCCCGGGCCAGCTCGGGGCCCCAAGCAATTTCTTGGTTTGCCTGTCCTCTTCCGACGGGCCTGGCACCATGACATACATTTATGTCCATTTTCGTTAAGGGGTTAAAGTGACCTGTGCATCATTGTCAGGAATACATAAAAAACATTCATATATTCAAAAGTATGAGAACATATACAGTCATGGCCGTAAATGTTTTCTAGAAAATGAAGTATTTCTCACAGAAAAGGATTGCAGTAACACATGTTTCCTATACACATGTTTATTCCCTTTGTGTGTATTGGAACTAAACCAAAAAAGGAGGAAAAAAAAGCAAATTGGACATAATGAGGGACATTTATCAATGTTTGCTTATGTCTTCCTTTTTTTTAATAATTTTTTCCTTACTTTTTTTTGCTTATGTGCGACTTATCTATCAACTGGTTTCAGCCTGTTGATAATTTTCTTTCACGTAAGCAATTTTTCCTTTTTTACTTTGGTAGTAGCTTTTTCTGCTCCATGTTTGAGCTGGAGTAAATTTTGTCAATTTTTAACCCTGTTGCGACTTTTTTTTGCGCAGTTGCGACTGTCGCAGTTAATAAATACCTGACTACCCGTAGTCCATTTTAAAATTATTACTATATAGTTAATTTTTGGAAAACTTGCTTTTCTCGCTTTCAAGTCAAAATGTTGCACGAAAAATCGCGTAATCGCAGTTGCGACAATTTTGCGACAATTATAGTAAAGAAAACCTGACTAAACCCGTTGATAAATGTCCATAAATGTCACCAAACTCCAAAAATGGTCTGGACAAAATTATTGGCACCCTTTCAAAATTGTGGAAAAATAAGATTGTTCCAAGTATGTGATGCTCCTTTAAACTCACCTGGGGCAAGTAATGGGTGTGGGCAATATAAAAATCACACCTGAAAGCAGATAAAAAGGAGAGAAGTTCAGTTAGTCTTTGCATTGTGTGTCTGTGTGTACCACACTAAGCATGGACAACAGAAAGAGGAGAAGAGAACTGTCTGAGGACTTGAGAAAAATATCAACAATCTCAAGGTTACAAGTCCATCTCCAGAGATCTAGATTTGCCTTTGTCCACAGTGCACAACATTATCAAGAAGTTTGCAACCCATGGCACTGTAGCTAATCTCCCTGTGCGTGAACGGAAGAGAAAAAATAATGAAAGGTGTCAACGCAGGATACTCCGGATGGTGGATAAGCAGCCCCAAACAAGTTCCAAAGATATTCAAGCTGTCCTGCAGGCTCAGGGAGCATCAATGTCAGTGCGAACTATCCGTCGACATTTAAATGAAATGAAACGCTATGGCAGGAGACCCAGGAGGACCCCACTATGGAGGAGACCCAGGAGAACCCCACTATGGCAGGAAACCCAGGAGGACCCCACTGCTGACACAGAGACATAAAAAAGCAAACTACATTTACATTTTGCCAAAATGAACTTGAGTAACCAAAATCCTTCTGGAAAAACGTCTTGTGGACAGATGAGACCAAGATAGAGCTTTTTGGTAAAGCCCATCATTCTACTGTTTACCGAAAACTAAATGAGGCCTACAAAGAAAAGAACACAGCACCTACAGGGAAATATGGGGGAGGTCAATGATGTTTTGGGGTTGTTTTGCTGCCTCTGGCACTGGGGGGCCTTGAATGTGTGCAAGGCATCATGAAATCTGAGGATTAGGAATGGATTTTGGGTCGCACTGTACAGCCCAGTGTCAGAAAGCTGGGTTTGCGTCCGAGATCTTGGGTCTTCCAGCAGAACAATGACCCAAACATACATCAAAAAGCCCCCAGAAATGGATGGCAACAAAGCGCTGGAGAGTTCTGAAGTGGCAGTAATGAGTCCAGATCTAAATCCCATTGATCACCTGTGGAGAGATCTTAAAATTTCTGTTGGGAAAAGGCGTCCTTCCAATAAGAGAGACCTGGAGCAGTTTACAAAGGAATAGCAGTCCAACATTCCGGCTGAGAGGTGTAAGAAGCTTATTGATGGTTATAGGAAGCCACTGATTTCAGTTATTTTTTTCCAAAGGGTGTGCAACCAAATATTAAGTTAAGGGTGCCAATAATTTTGTCCAGCCCATTTTGGAGTTTGGTGTGACATTCATTATGTCCAATTTGCTTTTTTTCCTCTTACAGACGCGCTATAGTTAAATGTGCCGCCCGCTCTTCACCCTGTCAATCACTCTTGTGGCCACCCCCAATATTGAGGAGCACAGACTGGAGGAGGCGAGGGGAGAGGTCATGCTGCATGGGAGCTAGGTGAGTGTTTTTTTACCTAATGGGGGGTAACTGTTACTACCTAAAGGGGGGGGGGGGGGGTTCTGTTGCTACCTAAAGGCGTTACTGTTGCTACTTAAAGGGGGTTCTATTGCTATCTAAATGGGTGTTCAATTGCTACTTAAAGGGGGGTTCTATTGCTACCTATGAGGGTTACTGTTACTACCTAAAGGGGGCTACTGTTACTACTTAAAGGGGAGTACTGCTGGTACTTAAAGGGGGATACTGTTTCTACCTAAAGGGGAGTGCTGTTACTACATAAAGAGGGGTACTGTTACTTCCTAAATGAGTGTACTCTTACTACCTAAGGGGGGAGATTGTTAGAACCTAAAGGGGGGTATTGTTAGTACCTAAAGGGGGCTTCTGTTAGTACCTAAAAGAGGGTACTGTTACTACCTAAAGGGGGGTTATATTACTACCTAAAGGGGGTAGTGTTACTACCTAAAGGGGGCTACTATTACTACCTAAAAAGGGCTACTATGAGTACCTAAAGCGGGCGACTAGTACTACCTAAAGGGGGCTACTGCTACTATATATGGGGGACTGCAATTATCTACAGGAGGACCTTCCTACATGGAGTAATTCCTACCTATAAGGGGCTGCTGCTGCCTACAGGGGGCAGCTATCTGCAGGGGATCCTATCAACAGGGAGTAACCCCTACCTATAGGGGGCTGCTACTGCCTACAAGGGGGAGCTATCTACAAGGTGGCCTACCTACAGGTTGCCCCTACCTACTCGGGGCACCTGCAAAATGAGTAAAACCATGTGAAGGGGCCTGTCTACCTACCTAAGTGACCTATCTACTTAATGTGGGGGAGATACCTACTCTTCCCCAATCCATTTATCTACCCACTTTACTGTGTGGGACACCAAGGGGGTTATTATTACTGCATGGAACACGTTAGGTGCTGGAAAAGTGCGGAAACTAAAATGTTTGGCAGGTTCTGTGGAGACGAATTGTGGCTGGAAGAAATCCTCCTGATGGTCTGGGCTGGATGGAGAAGAAAAAGGAAAGTGAACGACTCCAATCAGAGAAGAATTCACCAGATGTAACTATATGCAATCACTTAAATGGTCTGCAGAGCCTGTGTATACTGGTATTATTAGTACTATTAGTATTTGGTCTGTAACAGTATGATGTTGATATATATGGTGATAATATTCCTCCTTGTATACTGGTATTATTGGTAATGTTGGTCTCAGTACACAGGATTTGGTCAGGAACAGCATGATAATGTATACATGGTGATGTATGCCTCCTGTGTCATTGTGTGGGGACAGGAAGTTTAGGCATGCTGGGAGTTGTAGTTCGCTGAAGGTCCACAGTCTGGAGACCACTGCTTTATAGGCTAAAGCAGCAGTTTAAAGCGATATTCCCATCTCATTAAGTTAGTATAGGGAATAACAAGCAGATTGGTGGGGGTCTGACTGCTGAAACCCCCACCGATTCTGAGAATGGGGACATAATTGTCTCCAGAGTGAATGGTGCGGACGATGCATGTAAATGTTTAACCACCTTATAGAAAATGATTGGAGCAGTGAGTGGCTGCGCAGGTGGGGTCCTCACTGTTCACTCCAGGGACAACTGAGTCTACATCCTCAGAATCGGCAGGGGTTTCAGCAGTCAGACCCCCACCTATCTGCTTGTTATCTCCTATACTGTGGATAGAGCACAACTTGTGCAGAAGCCACACCAATTTCTGTGCCAAAATAATTCTAAATGCCCCCCTACTTTTGTCCCGACCCCCTGTCTGCACCCCCCCCCCCCCCTCCCTCCCTGCATTTTTGGAAACTGGAGATACCACCACTTGTATTACAATGGCCACACAATCATTAGATCAGTGTTTGTATTGGCAAGAGTCTGTATAAAAAGACCCTAAGGATAGGCCATCAGTATCATATTGGGGTCTAACTCCTGGCTAATAAGCTGACTGAAGGATTTGAAATGATTTGGAGTGCTGCCTCCCCTTCATAGTTTTCCTGGCACAGCGCCATACTTTTGAAAGTGGTATTGCAGCTCATTCCTGCTCCCTTAAAGGGGTACTCCAGTGAGAAACTTTTTTTAAATCAACTGGTGCAGAAAGTCAAACAGATTTGTATAAAAAATTCTTAATCCTTCCAGTACTTATTAGCGGCTGTATAATACAGAGGAAATTCTTTTCTTTTGGGATTTCTTTTCTGTCATAACCACAGTTCTCTCTGCTGACATCTCTGTCCATTTTAGGAACTGTCCAGAGCAGCATTTGTTTGCTATGGGGATTTTCTCCTGCTCCGGACAGTTCCTGACATTGACAGAGGTGTCAGCAGAGAGCACTGTGGTCAGACAGAAAATAAATCTGTTACCTCCACCTTTGTGCAAGGAGGAGCACTGCCAGAGCCCTGCAAAATGACCTCCAGCAGGCCACAAATGTGCATGTGTCCACTCAAACGGTCAGAAACAGACTCCATGAGGGTGGTATGAGGGCCCGACGTTCACAGGTGGGGGTTGTGCTTACAGCCCAACACCATGCAGGATGTTTGGCATTTGCCAGAGAACACCATATTGGCAAATTTGCCACTGGCGCCCTATGCTCTTCACAGATGAAAGCAGGTTCACACTAAGCACATGTGACAGATGTAATAATGTGACAGAGTCTAAAGATGCCGTGGAGAACGTTCTGCTGCCTGCAACATCTTCCAGCATGACCGGTTTGGCGGTGGGTCAGGAATGGTGTGGGGTGGCATTTCTTTGGGGGGCCACACAGTCCTCCATGTGCTTGCCAGAGGTAGCCTGACTGCTATTAGGTACCAAGATGAGATCCTCAGACCCCTTGTGAGACCATATGCTTCTGCAGTTCCTCCTAATACAAGACAATGCTAGACCTCATGTGGCTGGAGTGTGTCAGCAGTTCCTGCAAGAGGAAGGCATTGATGCTATGGACTGGCCCACCCGTTCCCCAGACCTGAATCCGATTGAGCACATCTGGGACATCATGTCTCGCTCCATCCACCACAGACTGTCCACTGCCACCTCATCAGGATCATGCCCAGGTGTTGTAGGGAGGTCATACGGGCACGTGGAGGCCACACACACTACTGAGCCTCATTGTGACTTGTTTTAAGGACATTACATAAAGTTCGATCAGCCTGTAATTTGGTTTTCCACTGTGATTTTGAGTGTGACTCCATATCCAGACCTCCATGGGTTGATACATTTGATTTCCATTGATCATTTTTGAGTGATTTTGTTGTCATCACATTCAACTATGTAAAGACCAAAGTATTTCATACGATTAGTTCATCATTCAGATCTAGGATGTGTTATCTCAGGGTTCCCTTTATTTTTTTGAGCAGTATACATACAGTTTACATCATTTTGTGCAGCTGTTCTTCTAGCACTTTGCTGAAATGCTCCCTCTGCTCACCAGCTGCTGTTTGACAGGCTTTCTGGCTATACACACCGGATACGTACCCATGATCACACACTGTAAAAAAAAAAAAAATTTTTGCTTCAGTTTTTGTTCATGGCCTATATCAAACTGCTACCATTCAGTGGCCGGTGGCGGGAGGGTGCGGGGGCTCATGAATATCAAAGGCTACTGAGCATGTGCACATAATGGAAGGGACTAGGGTACAGTGCTCAGTGTCCTCAATATTCATAGTTATATTAGAAGAATGGCTGCACAGAACAATGTATGTTATGCATTGTTCTGTTCTGCGTATCTGTCATTAGGTTATGCTGACTTAGATAGGACTAAACAGCAATAGCATTCAGTCAGCTAATCGGTGGGGTGCCAGAAGTGGACACCCACTCGACCCAAGAAAGCGCAAAATTGACAGCATCCAAGGTGTGAAAATCTTACGTTTATTCGGTCCAGAGTTTCAAAATAAATCCCAATAAAGTGCACGCACATCATAGAGACATGTCAAAAGTATTGATCAGTCCGGGGCTGGGTGCTGAGACCCCCATCAATCGCTAAAATGATCTAGGAGAAGTGTTCAGCTAAGCGCTTCTCTTCCTGTCTCTCTCCTTGCTGCATAAGTCGGGCACCATAAACTTTCTATAAAATCCTGCAGCAAAGTAAGGCTAAGTTTCCACTTGGTTTTTTTTTCTGGCAGTTTTTGGAAAACTGCCACTGCAGTTTTTGAGCTGAAGTCAGAAGTGGATCCATAAGGGAGGAGAAGTGTAAGTCCTTCCTTTATATGCCCTATTCCATTTGAATACACTTCTGGCTTTGGCTCAAAAACTGCAGTGGCAGTTTTCCAAAAACTGCCAGAAAATAAAACAAATGGAAACTTAGCCTTAGGGTACGTTTACACAAGTGGATTTACGGCGGATTTTACGCTGCGGATCCGCTGGTGAAGGCCCCGCTCTATGCTGTCTTTACATGTGCCTGCTGGTAGCGGTAATAAACTGCTATGAGCAGACACACTGCAGCGATGTGCGCGGCGTACTCGCACATCGTGGCCACTCTCCCTGCTGAGCTAGGCAGAGCGCTCCCGCGATGTGCAAGTATACTGCGACTCGCACATCGCAGTGTGCCTGCTCGTAGCGGCGTATTGCCGCTAGGACTAGGCACATGTAAAGACAGCATAGAGCGGGCCTTCACCAGTGGATTCGCAGCGAAATACGCTGCGAAAATCCGCTCGTGTGAGCGTACACTTAGAAAGACGGGGAGAGAAGCACATGGCTGAGCACTCCTCCCGAATCGTTCTAGCGATTGGTGGGAATATCGGCACCCAGAACCTGATAGATCAAAACTTATCATGTGTCTCTATAACTGTATAAATAAAAAACTTTTGCAACTTTCGTGCCCCTAACGCCAACAGATTTACTCTACTTTATGCCAAAAAATTGACATGGCTTCCTGCTGCCATAGATTAAAATTTTTGGTGCATGAACAGCCACAAATGCAACAGTTTTATTAAGAGAACTGCGCCTTATAATAGAATTGTAGCAACTTATTCCACCACAGTTTAGCTGAAGACCGGCATGTAAGATGCTAGTCCTTAAAGGGGTACTCCACCCCTAGACATCTTATCCCCTATCCAAAGGATGGGGGATAAGATGTCTGATCGCGGGGGTCCTGCTGCTGCGGACCCCCGTGATCTCCCTGCTGCACCCAGTGTTCATTTAGAGCATCCAGTGCAGCGCCGGAGGCCCGCACCCCGCTTGTGATGTCATGGCCACGCTCCCTCAATGCAAGTCTATGGGAGGGGGCGTGACAGCCGTCACGCCCCCTCCAATAGACTTGCATTGAGGGGGCGTGGCCATGATGTCATGAGGGGGCGCGGTCCTGACATCACGAACGGGGTGCGGCCGTGACGGAGCAAAGTCCCTTGCGGCGGGACCCCTGCGATCAGACATCTTATCCCCTCTCCTTTTGTATAGGGGATAAGATGTCTAGGGGCGGAGTACCCCTTTAATGACCATGTAAAGAGAGTCATTCCAGAGAGCTCCAGATTTAATCAATACAATGCATCAGTCTTCCAGCCATTGTTCTATCCCCTTAGGGCAGAGGTGGGCAGACTGTGATCGGCTATTCAGGAAACCATGACTGATGAGGTGTCTTTGTCCCTGTTGGGTAGACTCTTAGCATGACATTGCCATCATTCATCATTCATCATTCACTCAGACTGAATAACAGGACCTTGATCACTGCACGGGCACTAAGCAATTGTGCCACTGATAAATAAAAAGGTATCACCAAAATATCACCAATGATCCTCATGAAATCGCTAAATAAATAAAGCAGACAAAAACACTTAACCCCTTAAGGACTCAGGGTTTTTCAGTTTTTGCACTTTCGTTTTTTTCCTCCTTACCTTTTAAAAATCATAACCCTTTCAATTTTCCACCAAAAAATCCATATGATGGCTTATTTTTTGCGTCACCAATTCTACTTTGCAGTGACATTAGTCATTTTACCCAAAAATCTGAAAAAAAAAACGTCATTTTGTAAATTTTGGGGGCTTCCGTTTCTACGCAGTGCATATTTCGGTAAAAATGACACCTTATCTTTATTCTGTAGGTCCATACGGTTAAAATGATCCCCTACTTATATAGGTTTGATTTTGTCGCACTGCTGGAAAAAATCATAACTACATGCAGGAAAATGTATACGTTTAAAAATGTCATCTTCTGACCCCTATAACTTTTTTATTTTTCTGCATATGGGGCGTTATGAGAGCAAATTTTTTGCGTCGTTATCTGAAGTTTTTATCGGTACCATTTTTGTTTTGATCGGACTTTTTGATCACTTTTTATTCATTTTTTAATGGTATAAAAAGTGACCAAAAATATGCTTTTTTGGACTTTGGAATTTTTTTGCGCGTACGCCATTGACCGTGTGGTTTAATTAACTATATATTTTTATAGTTCGGACATTTACGCACGTGGCGATACCACATATGTTTATTTTTATTTACACAGTTTAATTTTTTTAATGGAAAAAGGGGGGTGATTCAAACTTTTATTAGGGAAGGGGTTAAATGAACTTTATTAACACTTTTTTTGTACTTTATTTTTGCAGTGTTATAGGTCCCATAGGGACCTATAACACTGCACACACTGATCTCCTATGCTGATCACTGGTGTGTATTAACACGCCTGTGATCAGTGTTATCGGCGCTTGACTGCTCCTGCCTGGAACTCAGGCAAGGAGCAGTCATTTGCCGATCGGACACCGAGGAGGCAGGTAAGGGCCCTCCCGGTGTCCTGTCAGCTGTTCGGGTCGCCGCGATTTCACCGCAGTGGTCCCAAACAGCCCGACTGAGCAGCCAGGATAGTTTCACTTTAGCTTCAGACGCGGCGGTCAGCTTTGATCGGCGCGTCTGAAGGGTTAATACAGGGCATCACCGCGATCGGTGATGTCCTGTATTAGCCGCGGGTCCCGGCCGTTGATGGCCGCCGGTACCGACCTGATATGACGCGGGGCCTCCCCGTGACCCGCGGCATATCGCGGGAGCCAGGGCAGGACGTAAATATGCGTCCTTAGTCGTTAAGGAGTTAAAGGGGTCATCCAGGGAAAAACTTTTTATATATATATCTCAACTGGCTCCAGAAAGTTAAACAGATTTGTAAATTACTTCTATTAAAAAATCTGAATCCTTTCAGTACTTATGAGCTGCTGAAGTTGAGTTGTTCTTTTCTGTCTAAGTGCTCTCTGATGACATGCGGTTCACCCATTTTAGAAGCAAATCCCCATAGCAAAACCAGGAAAAAACTTTTTTTTTTTTTTTTATATCAACTGTCTCCAGAAAGTTAAACAGATTTTTAAGTTACTTCTATTAAAAAATCTTAATCCTTTCGATAATTATCAGCTGCTGAAGTTGAGTTGTTGTTTCCTGTCTGGCAACAGTGCTCTCTGCTGACATCTCTGCTTGTCTCGGGAACTGCACAGAGTAGAAGAGGTTTGCTATGGGGATTTACTTCTAAACTGGGCGGTTCCCCAGACAGGTGTCATCAGAGAGCACTTAGACAGAAAAGAACAACTCAACTTCAGCAGCTCATAAGTACTGAAAGGATTAAGATTTTTTTAATAGAAGTAATTTACAAATCTGTTTAACTTTCAGGAGCCAGTTGATATATATATATATATATATATATATATATATATATACAAAATTTTTTTTTCCAGGATAACCTCTTTAAAAGCACCGACTTTTTTAATAGTAGAATTGAGCCTTACCGTATTCTCCCTTTGGTATGTGTGTGTTTTCAATGTCAGAATATTGTTGGCGGTGATTTGTGTCAAACATGCGCTATAGACCGCCAATTTTGCGCCAAAGAACAATTGACGCAATTGATAAATTACTGACCACTGCAAAAATCATAAACAGGACCGTCAAAAGTCCTAGCAAGTTTACAGAGGAGAGAATTTGAGGAGAGGAGATTTGAAAGAGGAGAGAATGCGCCAAACATTGGTGCAAAAAGACATTGCGCCAAAGAAATGCGATAAAACACACATACTGTAAATCCGTTGATAAATACCCCCTCTAACCCCCTATATACCCCCTATATTTACAGGTTACTTCAAGGTAACAAGATGTTAGTTACAGAGTAACCAGCAGACATTACAGTAGTTACACATTAGCAGTTTATGATGGCTGGCTTTATGGCTGCAGGGCATGGCCAATGTTTTTATTCTAAACCAGTGTATCCCAACCAGTGTGCCTCCAGCTGCTGCAAAACTACAACTCCCAGCATGCCCGGACAGCCAAAGGCTGTCCGGGCATGCTGGGAGTTGTAGTTTTGCAACAGCTGGAGGCACACTGGTTCGGGAAACACTGTTCTAAACTATACAATCAACCTGTGTTGATCCCTCAACTTACAATGGCCTCAACATACAATAGTTTCAACATACAATGGTCTTTTCTGGAACATTGTAACTTGAAACCAGACTCAACATACAATGTACGGACAGTCCAGATCTGTGAAGCATGTCAATGGCTGGAGAAACCAACCAATCAGAATGGGCATTTCACTGGTAAAACACCTGTATTACTAAAGTGTGTGCACTGACTGATGTATGGTAGCGCCCCCTACAGTACAGGGAGGTATTACATGTTCTGTACTACTCTTAAAGGGGTTATCCAGGAAAAAAAACTTTTTATGTGTATAATATATATCTCAACTGGCTCCAGAAAGTTAAACAGATTTGTAAATTACTTCTATTAAAAAATCTTAATCCTTTCAGTACTTACGAGCTTCTGAAGTTGAGTTGTTCTTTTCTGTCTAAGTGCTCTCTGATGACACCTGTCTCGGGAACCGCCCAGTTTAGAAGAGGTTTGCTATGGGGATTTGCTTCTAAACTGGGCAGTTCCCGAGACACGTGTCATCAGAGAGCACTTAGACAGAAAAGAACAACTCAACTTCAGAAGCTCATAAGTACTGAAAGGATTAAGATTTTTTTTATAGAAGTAATTTACAAATACAAATATATCAACTGGCTTTCTGGAGCCAGTTGATATATAAAAAAAAAAGTTTTTTCCTGGATAACCCCTTTAACCTATGACACGGTTACCTGCTCCTTTGGACACCAGGTGAGGGCGACTCCATGTTACTTTTTTAGGACATTGTGTTCTGTACAGGACCCTGAAGAAGCTCCTGTCCTCTATATAGACAGTGATTACAGCTCCCAGCAGATCTTTCTTACTTTTATATGTAAGGATTTGCTTTATCCCTATTAGTTATCTACTTATTTTTCTTTAATCCTCACTTTTTCCTATTTTTGGATGACATTTTGAGGCTTCAGAACCAATTACCAGGTTTCCATAGAGTTCTGGTCTCAACATACAATGATTTCAACATACAATGGTCGTCCTGGAACCAATTAATATTATAACTTGAGGGATCACTGTATAGAGATCTGCATTTGTGATGGCTTTTTATTGCAACAAAATTAAAGGGGTACTCCAGTGCTTAGACATTTTATCCCCTATCCAAAGGATAGGGGATAAGATGCCTGATCGGGGGAGTCCCACCGCTGGGGACCCCCGGGATCATGCACGCGGCACCACGTTTGTAATCAGTCCCCGGAGCGTGTTCGCTCCGGGACTGATTACCGGCGACTACAGGGCGGGCGGCGTGTGACATCACGCCCCCGCCCCCGTGTGATGTCACGCTCCGGCCCTCAATGCCCCCTCATGTAGGCTTGCATTGAGGGGCGGAGCGTGACATCACACGGGGGCGGGGGCGTGACATCATCCCCTTTGGATAGGGGATAAGAGGTCCAAAAATAGATATAAAGCTTCAATTTAATGTGTGCAAATATTTATTTCTTTTGCTATACCATGAAGACAGTCAGCGGACTGCCATTGTCTTTATTGGTCAAACTGAGCGTAGCCTATTGATCATTGGGGATCTGTAAAGGGGTACTCTGGTAATGCAAAGCTTATCCTGTGTATAGGGGATAAGTGTCTCAGCGGTCAGACCCCCAGCGGTCTTCAGAACAGGGCCATCACTCAGAGGTGAGGGTTGGAGGAAATAGACGGGCCCCGTTCTGTAAATTATGGAGGGGTTATTGATCGGACCCCCCACGATCAGGCACTTATCCTCTATTCTGTGGCTAGGCGATAGGTTTTGCATAACCGGAGCACCCCTTTAAGGCTAGGACAACACAATTACTTTGGCTGTGACCAAGATTGTTGTTTTACACTGCAGGGATCATGCTGCACCATAAGTAATGTAAATTACATAAGTGGTGTCGGACGGGGTAATGTGTAATTAACCGTTTCGTGATGCCAGGGCGTGGTTGACCTATACACCACCCTGGGTAGGCCAGCTTTACCTGTGCCAGGCACGGGGCAAATAATCCAACGCAAGGTTACTGTTAACTGGCTTGCTTTACTGAGGTTGAAAAGATGGTACAATCCGGTACAGCTCAGATCAGCGTGAAGGAGGTGCAGGGTGAACTTTGGGAAGCTTATCAGCTTGCTGGGACTTATAGTTGAGTGCGCTGTATATGACTGACTTGACTTGTATTGCAGTCCACGCTATGCTGGAGGCACTTGGACTTGACTAACTTGCTGACTTGAATATATCCCCGGACTTAGTGCTTACCACAAGGCTTTGACTTTCACCTGGGTACTGGGGTTAACTGGTAGTAGATGCGTTGTTGCTGGACTAGGCCTTAGGCCTCCTTCAGAATCACCTCACAGACAGACGTCACTCCTCACCAAACTGTACCTCAGAACAATCTCAGCTCTGAACTCTGGCTACAGTATATAAGGGGACAATTTAGAGCCTTCCCATTGGGCAGATAAGTGACATGTTCACCACTGCATACTCCCCTTAACAACAAGGTCCTTGACAACAGGTTTCTTAAGGTAACAAGTGCATAGAATAGTGCATTATGGAGAGTTCTAAGGAGAGTGGGTCTAAGATGGACATTAAGGGTGCGTTCACACGCTCTTTGTTTTAGCGGGTTTTCCGCAGCGTATTTGAAAGGGACGGGCTCTTCTCGGCTGTCCATAGCAGATTGTCCGCAGCGGAATTTACGCTGTGGAAAATCAGCCGCAAGCCCCATTGAAGTCAGTAGGGACTACGGCGGATTTTCCGCAGCATAAATTCCGCCGCGGACAATCTGCTATGGACTGCCGAGAAGAGCCCGCCCCTTTCAAATACGCTGCGGAAAACCCGCAAAAACAAAGAGCGTGTGAACGCACCCTGAAGCAGCATCTGACACACAGGATGGGCAGGAATACAGAAGAACACATGATTCTGTACTGGGTCACCGCACATAGTACAGTTGAAAAAAGACAGAGCTGTGGGCTCTTGCTGAAGGAAGCGAGGACAGCCACTGATGTTTCTTCATTAGTGACAGATTTCATGCATCCACGTTTTGGCAAATCCAACACTGAACCAGTTTCACGAAACTTAGCAAGCAGTTTGCTAACTGTAGCATGGGAGATGGGTGGTCTCGTAGGGGGTCTTGCATTGAAATCTGCTGCAATGACCCGATTACTGCGTTCACCAAACATCAACACAATTTCTATCCGCTCCTCACGTGTTAACCACGACGACATGTCAATGGCTGTAAACAAAGAGAAACTTGTAAATAACTCATGAAAGAATAAAGTTACGTTACAACCAAGCACATCATTGTTTTTCTTGTGAAATTCCCAATAAGTTGGTGTGTCACATGACCCTCTTCCTACTGAAAAAACAAAAGTTGGATTCAAAATGGCCGACTTCAAAATGGCTGCCATGGTCACCACCCAACATGAAAAGTTTCGCCCCTCACATATACTAATGTGCCACAAACAGGAAGTTAATATCACCAACCATTCCCATTTTATTAAGGTGTAGCCATATAAATGGCTCACCCTGTAGTTTTGCAACAGCTGGAGGCACCCTGGTTGGGAAACACTATAGAGTCGCCTATAGAGAAACCAAGTAGTCATGTCCATAAGATCAGCCTAGAGGATCTGAATTCTACACATTTTTCTGTTTTGCAGGCACATTTTGGATATTTTTTATTTATTTTTTAATTATTACCGTATTTTTCGCCGTATAAGACGCACTTTTTCTTTCCCAAAACTGGGGGGGAAAAGTTGGTGCGTCTTATACGGCGAATACCTGCAGCCATCAACGGCTGGGACCCGTGGCTAATACAGGGCATCACAGATCACGGTGATGCACTGTATTAACCCTTCAGATTTGGCCATCAAAGCTGACCGCCGCGTCTGAAGGGAAAGTAACACTAACCCGGCTGCTCAGTCGGGCTGTTCGGGACCGCCGCGGTGAAATCGCGTCGTCCCGAACAGCTTACAGGACACCGGGAGGGACCTTACCTGCCTCCTCGGTGTCTGCTCCGTGCCGGGATCCCCTGCATAGCCGGCGCTCTCCTTCGACGCCATCACGTCTTCGTGCACGCCGTCCCGTCATCCAATAGGAGCGGTGTGCGTAGCGACGTGATGACGGCGACGGAGAGCGAGGACACCGGGGAAGAAGACGTCCGGAGCGTCGGGGACACCACGGGGACGCCGTGAAAGCGATGGTGCGACATCCAGGGCAGCGGTGACGGGTCCGGAGCGGCGGGGACACGGGAGTATTACCTCCTATACCAGTGGTCTTCAACCTGCGGACCTCCAGATGTTGCAAAACTACAACTCTCCTTCGACGTCATCGCGCACGCCGTCCCGTCATCCAATAGGAGCGGCGTGCGTAGCGACGTGATGACGGCGACGGAGAGCGTGGAGCTCGGGGAAGAAGATGTCCGGAGCGTCGGGGACGCCGTGGAAGCGATGGAGCGACATCCAGGGCAGCGGTGACGGGTCCGGAGCGGTGGGGACACGTGAGTATTACCTCCTATACCAGTGGTCTTCAACCTGCGGACCTCCAGATATTGCAAAACTACAACTCCCAGCATGCCCGGACAGCCAACGGCTGTCCGGGCATGCTGGGAGTTGTAGTTTTGCAACATCTGGAGGTCCGCAGGTTGAAGATCACCGTTGGGTTCAGAATCTTTTTTTTCTTGATTTTGGACCTTTAAAATAGGGTGCGTCTTATATGCCGCTGCGTCCTATAGGGCGAAAAATACGGTACCTATTTTTATATCTCCCATTGCACGGGTTCTGTTTTGTCCTTCGTTCTTTGCTATTTTTGAATAAAATAAAAAAAAATTCCTTTCTAGATTCCACAAAATGCATTGGCCCACAATGTCCTCACCTGTAGGGTGCGCTGTTGAGTCTCGCAACACGCTACGAGATGAGGTAACCTACGTACTTACTGTTTTCTACTCTCTGACATGTTTACTGTTTAGTCACTGGGAGGAGACAAGTCGGACTGACCCAACCAGTCAGGGAGCATAATTCTCCTTCCATCTTGTAATGTGTCTCAGCAAATCCTACTCTGCTACATACATCACGCTACCACACCTGCTTTACCGTGCGCAACACAACTAGTACTTCGGAGGAAAACTTTTTATTTTATTTTTTTTAAATCAACTGGTGCCAGAAAGTTAAACAGATTTGTAAATTACTTCTATTAAAAAAAATCTTAACCCTTCCAGGACTTATTAGCGGCTGTATACTACAGAGAGAATTCTTTCCTTTTTGGATTTCTTTTCTGTCACGAGCACAGTGCTCTCTGCTGACACCTCTGTCCATGTCAGGAACTGTCCGGGACAGCAGAACATCCCCATAGCAAACATATGCTGCGCTGGACTGATCCTAAAATGGACAGAGGTGTCAGCAGAGAGCACTGTGGTCATGACAGAAAAGAAATCCCAAAAGAAAAGAATTTCCTCTGTAGTATACAGCAGCTGATAAGTACTGGAATGATTAAGAATTTTTAATAGAAGTAATTTACAAATCTGTTTAACTTTCTGGCACCAGTTGATTTAAAAAAAAAAAAAATTCCACCGGAGTACTCCTTTAAGTATAAAAAAAAAAAAAACCTTTCCTTCAAAAACAGAGAAGTAAAAAAATATAACCAAATTTTTCCTATAGTATGATAACAGCCTTTCACATCACCATTTAGAGGTTTTAATGAATAGCTATGAGCTGCAATACCAGACACAGCCTTTGGATACAAGTGGTGCTGTTTTTGGTAAACATACCAACACATTAACCCCTTAAGGACTCAGCCCATTTTGGCCTTAAGGACACTATTTTTGTGGGGAAATTAAAAAGAAAAATGCAATTTTGCTAATTTTGGAAGGTTTCGTTTTCACGCCGTACAATTTACGGTAAAAATGACGTCTGTTCTTTATTCTGAGGGTCAATACGATAAAAATGATACCCATTATTACATACTTTTATATCATTGTTGTGCTTAAAAAAAAATCACAAACTTTTTAACCAAATTAGTACGTTTATAATCCCTTTATTTTGATGACCTCTAACTTTTTTATTTTTCCGTATAAGCGGCGGTATGAGGGCTCATTTTTTGCGCCATGATCTGTACTTTTTTTTGATACCACATTTGCATATAAAAAACTTTTTATATGCAAACATGTCATCAGCCACCCCCCCCCCTTCATCATCACCACATGTCATCAGCCCCCCAGCCATCGGCTGTCCAGGCTTGCTGGGAGTTGTAGTTTTGAAACCTCTGGAGGTCCGCAGGTTGAAGACCACTGCGGCCTTCAACATCATCCAGCCCCCCTCCCCCCCTTTAGTTTTGTACAGTACTCACCTCTGCTCGGCGGGACGTTAGGGTGCGCTGGTCCTGTGCTGCAGGACTGTCCGGTGGGGAGGTCGTCCGGTGGGATAGTCGTTCCAGGCTGTCCATCTTCACCGGGGGGGCCTCTTCTCCGCGCTTCGGGCCCAGAATAGAGGCGTTGCCTTGACGATGACGCAGAGGGACGTTGGTAATGAACATCCCTCTGCGTCGTCGTCAAGGCAACGTGACTATTCTGGGGCCGGGCCCGAAGCGGGGAGAAGAGGCCCCCCCCCCCGGTGAAGATGGCAGCCCGGAACCACTATCCCACCGGACGACCTCCCCACCGGACAGTCCTGCAGCACCGGACCAGCGCCAAGCGGAGATGAGTACAAAACTAAAGGGGGGGAGGGGGGCTGGAAGATGTCGAAGGCCGCAGTGGTCTTCAACCTGCGGACCTCCAGAGGTTTCAAAACTACAACTCCCAGCAAGCCCGGACAGCCGATGGCTGCCCGGGCTTGCTGGGAGTTGTAGTTTTGAAACCTCTGGAGGTCCGCAGGTTGAAGACCACTGAGGGCAGAGAGTTCACTCGAGTATAAGCCGAGGGGGTGTTTTCAGCACGAAAAATCGTGCTGAAAAACTCGGCTTATACTCGAGTATATACGGTATATAGAAAAGTCGCATGTGTGCAAAAAAAATCTATAATGGAGCTTGATAAATCTCCTTAATTGAGAGATATATATATATATATATATATATATATACATATATATATATATATATATATATACACACACACATATATGTATAGTTTGAAAAAATGTATATGTCAAGTTTTCAGTTGAAAAGTTAAAATAAATTTAAAATTTTTTTTTTTCATTTTCACTGCGGTGGAAAACCTTTTTTTTTTTTTTTCTTAATCAACTGGTGCCAGAAAGTTAAACAGATTTGTAAAGATTACTTCTATAAAAAAAAAAATCTTAATCCTTCCAATACTTATCAGCTGCTGAATACTACAGAGGAAATTATGTTCTTTTTGGAACACAGTGCTCTCTGCTGACATCTCTGTCCATTTTAAGAACTGTCCGGAGCAGCATATGTTTGCTATGGGGATTTTCTCCTACTCTGGACAGTTCTTAAAATGGACAGAGATGTCAGCAGAGAGCACTGTGCTCGTGATGTCAGCAGAGAGCTCTGTGTTCCAAAAATAAAATTATTTCCTCTGTAGTATTCAGCAGCTAATAAGTACTGGAAGAATTAAGATTTTTTAATACAAATAATTTACAAATCTGTTTAACTTTCTGGCACCAGTTGAGTACCCCTTTAAGCTGTGAATGGCTATAAAACCACCTTTGCTTTTGGTCCATCTATCCAACCATCTATCCGATCTTACCATGTGTGAACATAACCTAACGGTCAGTTCACAGTAAGTTAATGATATTCAGCATAAACCTATGTTTACACACTTGTTATCATTATTATTTTTAATATTATTAAGTTTAAAAATGGCTACAACTACAGACCTATTTTCATCTGTTGTTTTGGGGCGTTTGGGTGGTTTTTAGCCCTTTTTTTTCAGCATTTTTTTTTATTTTTTTTTCAAATATGTATTTTTTTTTTTGTCAAAAGCTATAGCCCCCCCCCCCCAAAAAAAAAAAAAATGCCACCTGCCATAGGGACATATTTTAGCCCTTTTTTAATTTTTTTTTATTGCAACAGTTTTTTTTTTTCAGACATACTTTTAGCATTTGGTTTTTCTAGTGGGAAAAGCTACAGCCTAAAATAATTCTGTCTTTGATCAGGACTAGTGTTGAGCGGCATAGGCCATATTCGAATTCGCGATATTTCGCGAATATATGGACGAATATTCATCATATATTCGCTAAATTCGCATATTTGTAATATTCGCGTTTAATTTTCGCATATGCGAAAAAATTGCCTATATGAAAATTAGCATATACGAAAATGAGCATATACAAAAATTGCCATAAGCGGAAATTAGCAAATGCAAATTTTCGTATAGGCGAAAATTCGCACGCCAGTCTCACACAGTAGTATTAGAGCCTTCTTTACACCACACAAGCTGGATCACTGTGATGTGTACTGTGAAAAAAATAAAAATAAATTCGTAATTACGAATATATAGTGCTATATTCGCGAATATTCGCGAATATGCGATATTCCCGAATAAAATTTGCATTGCGGATATTCGCGAGCAACACTAATCAGGACATATTTTGTCCTATTTATTTCTACATTTTTGCAGCAGTTTTTTTTTTTTTTTTTTAAACCCATTTCTAGCCGTTTCTTGGGGGGGGGGGGGGGGTATTCCTGAGCAAAAAATACTGTCTGCAATTGGGACATATTTTGGGCTGTTTAATTTTTCAGCCTTAAAAATGACTGCTATATAAAAAAAACGTGTGTGCCGAAATATGACGTCTTACTGTTCAGTATAACTCTATTTAGGGCCCTATCTAATGTACTGCACTTTGATCCAAGCATAGCCCAAACGTCATTTTCAGTAAATATTCTCAGTATACAGTAAAGTGGGCTTTATCAGACACCAGGGCCCGGCCTTAGAGCAGTGTTTCCCAACCAGGGTGCCTCCAGCTGTTGCAAAACTACAACTCCCAGCATGCCCGGACAGCCTTCGGCTGTCCGGGCATGCTGGGAGTTGTAGTTTTGCACCAGCTGGAGGCACCCCGGTTGAGAAACACTGCCTTAGAGAGTAGCTTGTTGCCATACCAAATTTTTGCAGTGCACCGTTATAAATAGAAGCTCTGTCCCTATCTGACGACCTCAGATATCGAGAGCCCGCTCCTGACATTCCCTGCCATATTTAACCCCAGACACAGATACTACCAGATAGGAGAAGGGGAGCTCAGTTTAGGCATGTACACATCAGTCTGAGGCCATGTTCACATGTCTGAAATTTCAGTGCGGAATTCCGTTTTTGGATTTCTTTTCTTTCACGACCACAGTGCTCTCTGCTGACACCTCTGTCCATGTCAGGAACTGTCCAGAGCAGGAGAAAATCCCCATAGCAAACCTCTCCTGCTCTGGACAGTTCCTAAAATGGACAGAGGTGTTAGCAGAGAGCACTGTAGTCAGACAGAAAAGAAATTCCAAAAGAAAATAATTTCCTCTGTAGTATATAATACAGCTGCTAATAAGTACTGGAAGGATTAAGAATTTTTAATAGAAGTCATTTACAAATCTGCAATATTTAACCCCAGACACAGATACTACCAGATAGGAGAAGAGGAGCTCAGTTTAGGCATGTACATAACATGTTCACATATCCGAAATTTCAGTGCGGAATCCCGCATTGAAATTCCACTGGAGTATTCAATGGGATTCTGTCTCTATGAGGAGTCCAAATACAGGAAGTGAGGGCGGGACAAGTAGGGCTCTGTGTACAAAGAAAAAGCAGGACAGTGTGCACTGAGGCTCTATAACATGCTAATGAATCGTACATCAGGATGATTGACAAGTGTTACGCCGAGCGCTCCGGGTCCCTGCTCCACCCCGGAGCGCTCGCGGCGTTCACCTCCGTGCAGCGCCCCGGTCAGACCCGCTGACTGGGAGCGCTGCACTACTAACTCCGGCCGGGATGCGACCCGCGTAGCGCGACGCGCCCGCCCTCGGCTCGCATCCTAATCTGCTCACCTGCCCCGTCCTCCGTCCACTCAGTCCCGGCGTGCGCGGCCCCGCTCCCTAGGGCGCGCACGCGCCGGCTCTCTGTGATTGGCGCCTGGCCCAATGAGTACCTGCACCTGTGTCCAGGCTTATTTAAACCCACTTCCCTTTCCTGTCCTGGCCGGATCTTGTTGCCCTTGTGCCAGTGAAAGCGTTTTGTGTGTGTTCCTAGCCTGTGTTCCAGACCTTCTGCTGTTGCCCCTGACTATGACCCTTGCTGCCTGCCCTGACCTTCTGCTACGTCCGACCTTGCTCTTGCCTTGTCCTTCTGTACCGCGCCTGTCTCAGCAGTCAGAGAGGTTGAGCCGCTACCGGAGGACACAACCTGGTTGCTACCGCCGCAGCAAGACCATCCCGCTTTGCGGCGGGCTCTGGCGAATACCAGTAGCTTAGAACCGGTCCACCGGTACGGTCCACGCCAATCCCTCACTGACACAGAGGATCCACCACCAGCCTGCCGAATCCTGACAACAAGCCAGGAGCCTACACAGATCCCTGCTTGTCCTGCCCTCACTTCCTGTATTTGGACTCCTCATAGAGACACACAGACAAAAGCTGCAGGGACAGCATTTTTCACCCAAAAATATACACAATTTTTAACCAATGTATATTACAAATATATATATAACGGTATTATCTACATTATATAAAAAGTGTTTGTTGACGACAGGTACACTTTAAAGAGAACCTGTTATCAGATTTTAATGTATTTAATGTATGTGGTAACACTGCAGAATCTCCGGGCAGAAAATTTCCGCCCAGAGATTTCAAGTTCGGCCAGCACCGACTGAATCAGTCGGCACTAGGACCACGCGGACACTGCAGTCTCCAATAGACTGCAATGTGTTTCGCGAGTATTTACGCCTGAAGAATGAGCAACGCCATTCTTCAGGTGGAAATTTTCAAGCGGATTTTCCGTTCACATATTCCGAAGTGTGAATTTGTGATCGGAAACCCATTCACTACACTATACATTTTAGTAAGCAGAATTTCTGCCTGCAATTTCAAAGCAGAATTGCAGGCGGAAATTCCGTAGTGTGAACCTAGCCTTAATCTTCTTCCTCACCATCTGCGGGTGATGTTCCTGCCGCCACGGATGGTGCAGATATAAGTTTAAGGGGGAGATTTACCAAAACCTGTCCAGGGGAAAAGTTACTGAGTTGCCCATAGCAACCAATCAGATCGCTTCTTTCATTTTGCAGAGGCCTTGTTAGAAATGAAAGAAGCAATCGGATTGGTTGCTATGGGCAACTGGGCAACTTTTCCTCTGGACAGATTTTGATAAATCTCCCCGGCCTGCCCTGTACGTAGTCCCCTGGGCCGGGAGCTATACTCACCTAGTCCCACTGCTCCGGCTGTAATTACGCCTCCTTCACATGACTGACAGCCTTGGTCACCGCTCAGCCTCCCCCCACCCCCCCATGATCAGACCCTTTGTTTGGGTTGTTCCCTGGAGTACCCCTTTAATAAAATGTTGGCCTAATATAGCAGCAAATTTCTAAGTTAATAATTTTGTATCGCTTGCGAATTATTGCATTAATAACAAATGGCAGAATTCCGCAGAAAAAAAAAGTTCACCATCCCTGCTTTACGTTATGCTGTGACCTTTAGTTCCATGCCAAAACTGACCTATTTATCTATTACTACCCTATGTATTTTTAGTATGTTTGCAGTATTGCTGCTCTGTAGTAACCGCCCCCACCCCATTACACAAACCCTATAAAGAACATATTAGGGAATTGCACTAGTGAAATGCTAGATATAGCTACATATATATATATATATATATATATATATATATATATATGAATTGTTATGTTGGGGAATTGCTCTACAAGTGTGATAGCGCCTCTGCTGTCTGTCCATGGGCTAATTCAGCGTTTTCCAACCAGGGTGCCTCCAGATGTTGCAAAACTACAACTTTCAGCATGCCCGGGCATGCTGGGAGTTGTAGTTGTGCAACAGCTGGAGGCACCCTGGTTGGGAAACATTGCAGTCCTGTAGTGCTGTAGTCCTGCATGTGCAAGGCAACCAAGCTGATTTAGCAATTTTTGATCAACTGGTATACACACACACACACACACACACATATATATGCCTGTTGATCAAAAATTGCAAATTCAGCTTGTAGTTTTGCAACAGCTGGAGGCCCCCTTGTTGGGAAACACTGTAGTCCTGCATGTGCAAGGCAACTAAGCTGAATTAGCAATATGTGTGTGTGTGTGTGTGTGTATGTGTGTGTGTGTATATATACCTGTTGATCAAAAATTGCAAATTCAGCTTGGTTGCCTTGCACATGCAGGACTACAGCATTACAGGACTGCAATGTTTCCCAACCAGGGTGCCTCCAGCTGTTGCACAACTACAACTCCCAGCATGCCCAGGCATGCTGAAAGTTGTAGTTTTACAACATCTGGAGGCACCCTGGTTGGAAAATGTTGAATTAGCCCATGGACAGACAGCAGAGGTGCTATCACACTTGTAGAGCAATTCTCCAACATGACAGTCCTGTAGTGCTGTAGTCCATGTGCAAGGCAACCAAGCTGAATTTGCAATTTTTGATCAACATATATATAGAGAGAGAGAGAGAGAGAGAGAGAGAGAGAGAGAGAGAGAGAGAGAGAGAGAAACAAAAGAATGCAGCAGCACACTGTGCTCGCAGTGTGCTGCTGCATTCTTTTGTTGCTGTATATCTAGCCTAGTAGCGCGCACCTGCAGACCAGGTCCATATAATAGTTTGGTATCAACTGGCTGACTTATTCTTTGTCTATATATATATATGTTGATCAAAAATTGCAAATATAAAATAAAAAAATTGCAATATATGTTGATCAAAAATTGCAAATATAATGTATATATATATATATATATATATATATATATATATATAAAATGTCATGTTGGGGAATTGCTCTACAAGTGTGGTAGCGCCTCTGCTGTCTGTCCATGGGCTAATTCAACATTTTCCAACCAGGGTACCTCCAGATGTTGCAAAACTACAACTCTCAGCATGCTAGATAGCCTTTGGCTGTCCAGGCATGCTGGGAGTTGTAGTTTTGCAACAGCTGGAGGCACCCTGGTTGAGAAACACTGTAGTCCTGCATGTGCAAGGCAACCAAGCTGAATAAGCAATGTTTGATCAACGTGTGTATATACCAGTTGATCAAAAATTGCTAATTCAGCTTGGTTGCCTTGAACATGCAGGACTACAGTGTTTCCCAACCAGGGTGCCTCCAGCTGTTGCAAAACTACAATTGTCCGGGCATGCTGGGAATTGTAGTTTTGCAACATCGGGAGGCATCCCGGTTAGCCCAGGGACCAGAGTCGTAGCGTGGGGGGTGCAGGGGGGGCGCGTTCCCAGCGTATAAGAAGACTTTTTTACCCCGACTTTTCTTCTGAAAAGTCGGGGGTCGTCTTATACGCCGGGTATTGAGGTCCGGGATAGGAATACTTCTTTTTATGTGCCCGGGCCGGCTCCTGTGTGTGGCTGCAGGCGGGGGCCGGTCAGAGCATATAAAAACTAATACTGTATACTAAAAACCAGGGGGCCTCCAGCTGTTGTGAAACTACAACTCCCAGCATGCCCGGACCGGCAAAGGCTGTCCGGGCATGCTGGGAGTTGTAGTTTCACAACAGCTGGAGGCCCCCTGGTTTTTAGTATACAGTATTAGTTTAGTTTCGGCTCCCGCCTGCAGCCACACACGGGAGCCGGCCCGGGCACATAAAAAGAAGTATTCCTATCCCGGACATCCCTGTGTCCCGAAAAATCTTTTCTGGACATAAGGATGTCCGCCGGTCACTCACCATTCCCCGGCCAGCGCGCGTCCTCCTTCGGTCCTTCGCTTCTCTGCCTCAATGGTTGTACGCACGGGACGTCACTGACGTCCCGTGCGTACAACCATAGAGACGCAGGAGGACCGCGGAATCATCGCAGGAGAACGCGCGCTGGCCGGGGCCTGGTAAGTGACCGTGTCATCTTCTTCAGTGTTCCGGTCACCGCTCCTCCGGTCCCGGCACCTACTGCTATGGTCCATAGGCCATAGCAGTAGATGTGACCCCGGCCCGGAGCGGTGACCCGATCACTGTGGGGGCAGTATACAGACATACAGCCTCCAGCCATACACTGTATATGGCTGGAAGCTGTATGTCTGTGGGGTGAGGGGGAAGCTGCCTTCCATTGTGGGGGAACTGCTGACCTAATGTGTGGGAACTGCCTACAAATGTGGGGGGAGCTGCCTAATATTGTGGGGGGGGGGAGCTGCCTAATATTGTGGGGGGGAGCTGCCTAATATTGTGGGGGAACTGCCTACTATTATGGGGGAAATCCTGACCTAATGTAGGGGAGCTGCCTACTATTGTGGGGGAGCTGCCTATTAATGTGGGGGAGCTGCCTATTAATGTGGGGGAGCTGCCTACTATTGTGGGGGAGCTGCCTACTATTGTGGGGGAGCTGCCTATTAATGTGGGGGAACTGCTACTATTGTGAGGGAGCTGCCTATCAATGTGGGGGAACTGCTACTATTGTGAGGGAGCTGCCTATTAATGTGGGGGAACTGCTACTATTGTGAGGGAGATGCCTATTAATGTGGGGGAGCTGCCTACTATTGTATTTAGATGCATTTTACTTTAATTACATCAGTATTTTCATAACAAACAATACATGTGCTTAGGGGGGTAAGGGTTTCTTTAACTAATCTAGTGGAAGAGACTCGAGTGCTAAAATCCACGGGTTATGGGGCGCAAATTACTTGCCCCGGGTGCTGACAACCCACGCTACACCACTGCCAGGGACAGACAGCAGAGGTGCTATCACATTTGTAGAGCAATTCCCCAACATGACAGTCCTGTAGTCCTGAATGTGCAAGGCAACCAAGCTGAATTTGCAATTTTTGATCAACAGGTATATATATATATATATATATATATATATATATATACAGTGGTCCCTCAAGTTACAATATTAATTGGTTCCAGGATGACCATTGTATGTTGAAACCATTGTATGTTGAGACCAGAACTCTATGGAAACCTGGTAATTGGTTCTGAAGCCACCAAAATGTCATCCAAAAATAGAAAAAAGTGAAAATTAAAGAAAAATAAGTAGATAACTAATACAGATAAAGCAAATCCTTACATATAAAAGTAATAAAGATCTGCTGGGAGCTGTAAATCACTGTCTATGTCAGTGTTTCCCAAGCAGGGAGCCTCCAGCTGTTGCAAAACTACAACTCCCAGCATGCCCGGACAGCCAACGGCTGTCCAGGCATGCTGGGAGTTGTAGTTTTGCAACAGCTGGGTGCACCCTGCTTGGGAAACACTGATCTATGTTGAGGACAGGATCTTCTTCGGGGTCCTGTACAGTATATACAATGTCCTAAAAAAGTAACATGGAGTCGCCCTCACCTGGTGTCCAAAGGAGCAGCTAACCCTGGTACAGGTAAAGTGTACAGAACATGTAATACCTCCCTATAAAACTACAACTTTCAGCATGCCTTTGGCTGTCCGGGCATGCTGGGAGTTGTAGTTTTGCAACAGCTGGAGGCACCCTGGTTGGGAAACACTATATTCCTGTAGTGCTGTACTCCTGCATGTGCAAAGCAACCAAGCTGAATTTGTAATTTTTTTATCCTCATTATATATATATATATCATGTTGGGGAATTGCTCTACAAGTGTGATAGTCCCTCTGCTGTCTGTCCATGGGCTAATTCAACATTTTCCAACCAGGGTGCCTCCAGGATGTTGCAAAACTACAACTCTCAGCATGCCCAGTCAGCCTTTACACACACACAAACACACACACACACACACACACACATACACAAAATGTCATGTTGGGGAATTGCTCTACAAGTGTGATAGCGCCTCTGCTGTCTGTTCATGGGCTAATTCAACATTTTCCAACCAGGGTCCCTCCAGATGTTGCAAAACTACAACTCCCAGAATGCCCAGTCAGCCTTTACACACACACAAACACACACACACACACACACATACACAAAATGTCATGTTGGGGAATTGCTCTACAAGTGTGATAGCACCTCTGCTGTCTGTTCATGGGCTAATTCAACATTTTCCAACCAGGGTGCCTCCAGATGTTGCAAAACTACAACTCCAAGAACACGCACGCACACACACTAGCCCCTCTGCTGTCTGTCCCTGGGCTAATAGCAGGCTGTGCTTTCTTCTTGAGCAGGGACAGCAGCAGTGATTGCACAATGAATTCTGCAAGCAGCCTGTGTGCTGGGGATCCCAAGTGCCACTCCTATGTAGGGCATGTGCAATGGCCCCCGCCTCTCCCCTCCCTGCAGGAAGTCTTGTGTAGGAATGAAGTAGAGCAGATCGACAACTTACTGGAAGTTTTACTGCTAGAAAAACAAGGACGACGAGCGGAGAAAAGTGCCTGGACCTAGGGGAGGCTTTGCCCAGCATGGTGCTGCTTGCAGGGCACTGAGGGATGGACCTGCAGCCATGGATCCTGGGGCTCTGTGCCCTGCTCCTGCAGGGGGGTCTCTGTAGAGAAGGTGAGGCATGGATAGGGTGTCCTGGCACAGGGGCAGCGCTGCAGACTCATGTGTGTCATCTGTAAAGTAGTTGTTTGTGTGTTGTTGTTGTGTTTTTTGCATATGCTGTGATTTGTTTTGTTGTTGTTGTTTATACTATTTAAGAAAACAGCATCTGGGCTGTAAATATTGAGGGTCTGGGGGGGGGGGGGGGGGGGGGGGGTTGTTGTGGGGATCTGAGAAGACAATGTTGCAAATACATAAATGTTTATATTTTGTATTGTAAATATTTAGAACAGTCCCAGAGGGAATTTCTGGTAAGGGAGTAAATACTGTGCTGCAAGGGACAGGTAGTGCAAGGAAGTAGTGCTGTGAAGTTTTTATAGGTACATTTGAAGGAAGTGATTGATGGTACATGTGGTGGCGGGGACAAGGAGGAGGGACTTTAGTCCTTGATATGTTCAGGGTAGGGTTGCCACCTTTCTTGCAAAAACAAATAAAATATATATCTATGTATATATATATACCGGCCATGCTATTTTGCATAATTAATTATATCTGCGTGACATCACAGGAGACACATATGTGGGGAAAATGTCCTATTCTGACCCCTATAACTTTTTTATTTCTCCTTACCCCGATCTGTAGTTTTTAACAGTACCATTATTGTTTTGATGTGATTTTTTGATCGCTTTTTTAAAAATCAAATTCTGAAGTTGCAGTGAGTTACTAACTACAAGTCCCAGCATGCCCTCATATAGCCTGTGGCTCAGCAGCTGCCCCAAACGAAAACTACAACTCCCGGAATGTTGGACTATATAGTAGTATATAGTATAGGTCAGTGTTTCCCAACCAGGGGTGCCTCCAGCTGTTGCAAAACTACAACTCCCAGCATGTTAGACTATATAGTATAGGTTAGTGTTTCCAGTGTTTCCCAACCAGGGGTATCTCCAGCTGTTGCAAAACTTCAACTCCCAGCATGCCCGGACAGCCGTTGGCTCTGGTTGGGAAGCACTGGTATAGTATATCTATAGTAAAATCTATACCACAGCAGTGGGAGATACATTTAAAGGTACCTAAACATATGGGCATAGACTTCCATCATGTCGGTATTTGTCACTTATGGCTACATTTTGTCCCCTGTACAATTTTTTTAAATTTTTTTGTAGAATAGTTCTGCATAGTAAACTTTCCTGTTCCACAAAAAAAATCATAAACGAATGTATACGTTTGTTACCCCCATAGAAGTGCAATAGTGACACATTGAGATATTGAGGTGGTGGTGGGGTGCACAGTGGACCCTCACTATATCCCGATTAGGTATTAATATAGTTTTCTTGTGATTGCTTTGGCACAATAATATGTTGTAGGTTTAATGTACGTTATACCCAGGGCTCAAGTCCTGCAGGAACATGTGGGAAATGAGTTCCTGCACTTTTTTCGCAGCAGGACCACCGTTCCCATAGCTGCCTTGATCTTAGGTAAGTTCCCACACTTTTTTTCCCCAGGACTTGAGCCCTGGTTATTTTTCTGGTCTTCATTGTGTTAGGGTATGTTCACACTACGTAATTCCTGCGACATTCCACGACCAGAATTACGCGCTGTGAGCATAAACATCAGTGTGAATGGGTTTCCGCGAGACCCGTTCACACTGAGCAATTTCAGCGGCGGACAATTCCGCCGACAAAATTATTCCGCACATAGAAAGAACATGTTCATTGTTTGCGCGGAAGTCTGCGAGTACTGCATAGCCGTCAATGGTGATGGCGCTGTGCAGCCCGGTCCTACCGCCAAAGTATTTCGGCGGTGGCCACCAGAATTGAATCTCTGCTCGCAGAATTCTGCGAGTGGAGATTCCGTTCAAAATCTGCAATGTAAACATACCCTTAGGGTCATTATCTGGTGTTTTCTCCTAGTGGGGTATGGGTGGGTTGATTTTAAGTGGGAGGGCGATTGGTGTGTTTGATGATTCGTGTGTTTGATGTTTGTATTTGGATGATATATATGTCTTGGTGTCAGTATTTGTAGGTTTATGATTGATTTAGGCTCTGTAGCTAGTTTTGAAGGTTTAGATTATCAGTAGTGAGTTATGGTGTAGTATAGGTCTATGAGTGTATACATTTAAAGTGTGTATTTTTTTATGGATTTTGCGGTTTTATACGTTTAAAAGGTGTGCGCCAAATGGGTCCTATTTTGGTATATACATTTGTGGTATACATCAGACGTATGAGTGAGGTACAGATGTGGACGTACCCTAACACATGTTTTGGTCTTACAAAGTTTGTTTCAGTAATTTTAGATCTGACTTTTAGTCAGATGTTTCTATGGTTACAAATTATAAGCATTTCATAGGTTTTTAAACTTTTATTGACAACAATATGTAGATTATGCACACAATCAATAGTTACAGTGTTGTCCTTGTTTTTTAATACTATTTCAATTCGCCCTGGCATGTTGGGTATCAGCTCCTGGGCCAAATCCTAAGACAACCCACTCTTACCTAACCCGCTTGAGATTTAGATCTGAGAAGCTTTGGGCGGGGGCCGTAACGTGCCTCTGCCAGGGAGAGCCAGGGCTCCGTACAGGAGATCGCAGGGGGCCCCAACACTCAGTCCCCCTGCGATCCCTACTCCTGCGGATTGGGGACACGTTTTTTTGTATGAGACTTCTCCTTTAATTGGTTCCTGGATCATTGGATGAAGTTGCTCTTGGATGATTCTTAGATACCATTCTTTATCCATGATAGTGTTCGTAGGCAAAATTGTAAGTGTTCCCTGGATGAAGAGCCACCCCACACATGAATAGCCTCATGATTTTTTTCTGTTGGCATGATACAGGACCCATGGAAGCACTCACCTTTTCTTCTCCTCTCAATCATTCCTCCAGATGTCCCAAACATTCTAAAGGGGGCTCCAACTTTACCCCAGTCCTCTGTAGTACAATCCGTGTACTTCCTGCTGAATGTCAGTCTATCCTTGATGGCCTCATTGCTGCTCTTTTTGACACCAGGTCAGCCTCCAAAAGCCTTAGCGGCACTATGCGTGCAGATGCCCTGCTGCAATCCCTGAGTAAGCTCTGCGTTGGTGTCAGACCGATCGCATAGCTGATTCTTTAGGGTACGTTCACACGAGCGGATTTTGCTGCGGATCCGCTGGTGAAGGCCCGCTCTATGCTGTCTTTACATGTGCCTGCTCGTAGCGGCAATACGCCGCTACGAGCAGACACACTGCGATGTGCGAGTCGCAATATACTCGCGCATCGCTGGAGCTCTCTGCCTAGCTCAGAGCAGAGAGAGTGGCCGCGATGTGCGAGTACGCTGCGCACATCGCTGCAGTGTGTCTGCTCGTCGCGGCGTATTGCCGCTACGAGCAGGCACATGTAAAGACAGCATAGAGCGGGCCTTCACCAGTGGATCCGCAGCGTAAAATCCGCTGTAAATCCACGCATGTGAATGTACCCTTAGTGTATGTTCACACTGAGGAATTGGAGAGGAATTTACTTGAGTAATTTGCTTATTCCTCTCCAATTCACTCAGCAGTGAAAAACCCAATAAAGTTTAACTGTATTACCGCCCTCCAGTTCACACTGAGGAATTTCTGCAAGCGGAATTCCGATGCAGACTTCCGTTCCGCATGAACATGTTCTTTCTTCATTCGGAATCCGCGCCTTTGCCCCATTGAAATCATTGAAATTATTTTTTTTCAGCCCGAAGCCGTTTCGCACGGAATTCACACGGAATTTGCTCGGATTGGTTACTATGGGTAACTGGGCAACTTTTCCTCTGGACAGGTTTTGATAAATCTCCCCCAATGACCAGGAAACTCCCCAGATCTCAATCCTATTGAGAACCTGAGGTCAATTCTTAAAAAAAACAGGTGGATGAAAAAAATACCCAGAAATTGCGATAAACTCCAAGAACTGGTTAGATAAGAGTAGGATGTTATCAGTCAGGATTTGGCTCAGAAGCTGATATCCAGCATTTTAGGGCAAATTGCTGAAGTCTTAAAAAGAAAGAATCAATACTGTAAATATTGAGTCTTTTGTGTAAAATGTATCTATTTATCAATAAATGAGAACTTATGAAACGCTTATAGTTGTACTTTAGTAACTATAAAAACATCAAACAATTTTTTTTACTCACTGAAATGCTGCCGTCCTCAACACTGCTACCCTAGGCCCAGGCCCTTGGGTGTCTAATGGCAAAAACATCCCCGGGGGAATTTATAAATCTGGAGTGTTCAATGAGATGAAGGCACAAAGGGGGGAATTTGTCACTTTTTTTTTTACCACACTTTTCTAGCATGCACTTTCGACTGTTCAACATATAATGTATATTGTTGAGCAGTGAATGATGATGAATTTTGCGCTGGTTTTTCGATGTTTTTTTTTTTTTTGGTGTAGTAGGTTTATGCATTGACTACAATTGCACAAAAAATTTGTGATTTTTTATTTTTATTTATTAAGTTGAACAATGTTTAGAAATCCACTACACTCAACTCAACTAAAAAATTATAAGCATGGCAAAACAGTAGCAAAAAAAGCATAAATGCTTAATAAATGTGTCTAAAATCCCACTCACCAGACATCTTATCCCCTATCCTTCGGATAGCAGAGTACCCCTTTAAGACTCACGTGATCAGACAGATTCCTGCTACTTCTGTTTGTGGGACCTCCATTATTGGAGTTCCGGGAATCCGTTTGATCACAAGTGTCTCAGGATGATTCTTAGGCTACCAGATCGCCCGGGGTACTCCGGTGGATAACATTTTTTATTTTTATTTATTTATTTTTTTTAAATCAACTGGTGCCTGAAAGTTAAACAGATTTATAAATTACTTCTATTTAAAAATCTTAATCCTTCCAGTACTTATTAGCTGCTGTATAATACAGAAGTAGTTCATTTCTTTTTGAATTTATTTTCTGTCTCACCACAGTGCTCTCTGCTGTCTGGGAATGCTGGGGGTTCTAGTTTTGCAACAGCTGGAGGCTTGCTGGTTGGGAAACACTGGTATAGTATATGGTGCAACATTCCGGGAGTTGGAGGATTGGTTGGATAAATACCTGCCATTGCATTGCCGGTATTTTTAATATGGCAGGGTGGCCAAAATACCGGATGTGCCGGTAAAATACCGGCCAGGTGGCAACCCTACTTGCTGCCCTAGCCCTGTGCCTTCAACACTAGCCCCTACTCTAACCCACTAGCTCCACCATTGGCTTTAGGGTGGGTCACCTCAAATAATTCCTTCCGGTAGACTCTTACTTCGATTTAATATCAACAGACAGAATACCAGATATATGTGTGCAAGAAGGAGGTGAGAGGTTGGAATCCTGATAATGTATAAAGGAATGTCAAGTGAAGTGTGTCAGATTATCAGTGTACAGTATTGGAATGGCTGTAATGGGGTCTCCAGTCCAGTCCTGACTCGGGCGCCCCCCCCCTCCTTTTCCACTATCACAATCATGCTCGCAAGCTTCCTGTGCACACTAATGCTGAAAGTAAATTGTGGAGGATCCACCTCCACCCCAGCTCAGTTTACAGGCTCTTCTGTGGACATACTTGCCAGAAGTGAACACATGTCAGGCTCTCCCTGCTGCATGCACATACGTTACCCTGTATTCATGAGGCTCCAGCTTACTACTCCAGTCTGTAAAGAGTTAATGATTGTATATGACTTAGTCTAAATCTGCCCACACACCCACAATAGGCTTCTCGGTTGACTTCAATGTTTACTGGCTTAAAGGGGTACTCCGGTGGAAAACTATAAATTTTTTTATTTTTATGTTTTTAGGGTACATTCACATGGGTGGGTGGTTACAGTGAGTTTCCCGCTCTGAGTTTGAGCGGAACATTTACCGCAGCTTAAACCTGAAGCAGGAAACTCACTGTAAACCTGCCCGTGTGAATGTACCCTTTTTTTTTTTTAACTGGTGCCAGAAAGGCTGTCCGGGCATGCTGGGAGTTTTACCTGAAGGACATCTGAAGGACCACAGTTTGGACACCACTGCCATAGACATTCTGTACTTAAAGGGGTTATCCACCATAAGGTGATTTTGTACGTACCTGGCAGACAGTAATGGACATGCTTAGGAAGGATCTGCGCTTGTCTTGGGGTTAAATGGCTATGTTGTGAGATTACCATAACACTGTGGCTATTTTTATGTGAACTGGGTATTTCGTGTTGGAGTTTCCTTCTTTAACTACGAGTCCCATGATTACTTCTTTGGAAGTGTGAGGTCACTTTTCTCTCTCCCACACATCAGTCACCCAACCCATTGAAACACAAATGAGCTGCATACCATGTAAAAGACCAGTGTTTTCTAACCAGGGTGCCTCCATCTGTTGCAAAAATACAATTAGTTGCAGAATGATCTCCCACCCAGCGATCGTTTCACCCATTGAAGCAGGACAGGCTCCCTGACATCAACTGACTAGTGATGTAATGTCTTGGGCCCCACTGCAACCAAGGAAAACTTGAGACAACACTTATTTTGTATGTTGTTAAAAATAAACTGTCACGATGCCGGCTGGCAGGTAGTGGACCCTCTGTGCCAGAGAGGGATTGGCGTGGACCGTGCTAGTGGACCGGTTCTAAGCCACTACTGGTTTTCACCAGAGCCCGCCGCAAAGCGGGATGGTCTTGCTGCGGCGGTAGTCACCAGGTCGTATCCACTAGCAACGGCTCACCTCTCTGGCTGCTGAAGATAGGCGCGGTACAAGGGAGTAGGCAGAAGCAAGGTCGGACGTAGCAGAAGGTCGGGGCAGGCAGCAAGGATCGTAGTCAGGGGCAACGGCAGAAGGTCTGGAAACACAGGCAAGGAACACACAAGGAACGCTTTCACTGGCACTAAGGCAACAAGATCCGGCAAGGGAGTGCAAGGGAAGTGAGGTAATATAGGGAAGTGCACAGGTGAAAACCCTAATTGGAACCACTGCGCCAATCAGCGGCGCAGTGGCCCTTTAAATCGCAGAGACCCGGCGCGCGCGCGCCCTAGGGAGCGGGGCCGCGCGCGCCGGGACAGAACAGACGGGGAGCGAGTCAGGTAGGGGAGCCGGGGTGCGCATCGCGAGCGGGCGCTACCCGCATCGCGAATCGCATCCCGGCTGGCAGCGGGATCGCAGCGCCCCGGGTCAGAGGACGTGACCGGAGCGCTGCAGCGGAGGGAGTGAAGCGAGCGCTCCGGGGAGGAGCGGGGACCCGGAGCGCTCGGCGTAACAGTACCCCCCCCCTTGGGTCTCCCCCTCTTCTTGGAGCCTGAGAACCTGAGGAGCAGACTTTTGTCAAGGATGTTGTCCTCAGGTTCCCAGGATCTCTCTTCAGGACCACAACCCTCCCAGTCTACTAAAAAAAATTTTTTCCCTCTGACCTTTTTGGCAGCCAAAATTTCCTTGACCGAGAAGACGTCCGAGGAGCCGGAAACAGGAGTGGGAGGAACAGATTTGGGAGAAAAACGGTTGAGGATGAGTGGTTTGAGAAGAGAGACGTGAAAGGCATTAGGGATACGAAGAGAAGGAGGAAGAAGAAGTTTATAAGAGACAGGATTAATTTGACACAAAATTTTGAAAGGACCAAGATAGCGTGGTCCCAACTTGTAGCTAGGGACACGGAAGCGGACATATTTAGCGGAGAGCCATACCTTGTCTCCAGGGGAAAAAACGGGGGGAGCTCTTCTTTTCTTATCCGCGAACCTCTTCATGCGTGAAGAAGCCTGTAAGAGAGAATTTTGGGTCTCTCTCCATATAATGGAAAGGTCACGAGAAATTTCATCCACAGCGGGCAGACCAGAGGGCAAGGGGGTAGGGAGGGGGGGAAGAGGGTGACGGCCGTACACCACGAAAAATGGGGATTTGGAGGAAGATTCAGAGACCCTGAAGTTATACGAGAATTCGGCCCATGGAAGGAGATCTGCCCAGTCATCCTGGCGGGAGGAAACAAAATGTCGCAAATAATCACCCAGGATCTGGTTAATTCTTTCTACTTGTCCATTGGACTGGGGATGATATGAAGAGGAAAAATTTAATTTAATCTTGAGTTGTTTACAGAGAGCCCTCCAGAATTTAGACACGAATTGGACCCCTCTATCCGAGACAATCTGCGTAGGCAACCCGTGAAGACGAAAAATGTGTACAAAAAATTGTTTAGCCAACTGAGGCGCAGAAGGAAGACCAGGAAGAGGGATGAAATGTGCCATTTTGGAGAATCGATCAACGACCACCCAAATAACGGTGTTGCCACGGGAAGGGGGTAAATCAGTAATAAAATCCATACCAATCAGAGACCAAGGCTGTTCGGGGACAGGCAGAGGATGAAGAAAACCAGCGGGCTTCTGGCGAGGAGTCTTATCCCGGGCACAGATAGTGCAGGCTCGCACAAAGTCCCCAACATCCGTCTCCAGAGTCGGCCACCAATAGAAGCGGGAGATGAGTTGCACAGATTTCTTGATGCCCGCATGACCTGCGAGATGGGAGGAGTGACCCCATTTGAGGATTCCGAGGCGTTGGCGTGGAGAAACAAAGGTCTTTCCTGGAGGAGTCTGCCTGATGGAGGCAGGAGAAGTGGAGATCAGGCAGTCAGGTGGAATGATGTGTTGCGGAGGGAGATCAACTTCTGAGGCATCCGAGGAACGAGAGAGAGCATCGGCCCTAATGTTCTTATCGGCAGGACGAAAGTGAATCTCAAAATTAAATCGGGCAAAGAACAGAGACCACCGGGCCTGGCGAGGATTCAGCCGTTGGGCAGACTGGAGGTAGGAGAGGTTCTTGTGGTCGGTGTAGATAATAACAGGAAATCTTGATCCCTCCAGCAGATGCCTCCATTCCTCAAGTGCTAATTTAATGGCTAGAAGCTCTCGATCCCCGATGGAGTAGTTCCTCTCCGCTGGAGAGAAGGTCCTAGAGAAAAAACCACAAGTGACAGCATGCCCGGAAGAATTTTTTTGTAGAAGAACAGCTCCAGCTCCCACTGAGGAGGCATCAACCTCCAATAGGAAGGGTTTGGAAGGGTCAGGTCTGGAGAGCACGGGAGCCGAAGAAAAGGCAGACTTGAGTCGTTTAAAGGAGTCTTCTGCTTGAGGAGGCCAGGACTTGGGATCAGCATTTTTTTTGGTTAAAGCCACGATAGGAGCCACAATGGTAGAAAAATGTGGAATAAATTGCCTGTAATAATTGGCGAACCCCAAAAAGCGTTGGATAGCACGGAGTCCGGAGGGGCGTGGCCAATCTAAGACGGCAGAGAGTTTGTCTGGATCCATCTGTAGTCCCTGGCCAGAGACCAAATATCCTAGAAAAGGAAGAGATTGGCATTCAAACAGACATTTCTCAATTTTGGCATAGAGTTGGTTGTCACGAAGTCTCTGAAGAACCATACGGACATGCTGGCGGTGTTCTTCTAGATTGGCAGAAAAAATTAGGATATCGTCCAGATATACAACAACACAGGAGTATAACAGATCACGAAAAATTTCATTGACAAAGTCTTGGAAGACGGCAGGGGCATTGCACAGTCCAAAGGGCATGACCAGATACTCAAAGTGTCCATCTCTGGTGTTAAATGCCGTTTTCCACTCGTCCCCCTCTCTGATGCGGATGAGGTTATAGGCGCCTCTTAAGTCCAATTTAGTGAAGATGTGGGCACCTTGGAGGCGATCAAAGAGTTCAGAGATGAGGGGTAAGGGGTAGCGGTTCTTAACCGTGATTTTATTAAGACCGCGGTAGTCAATGCAAGGACGTAGGGAGCCATCTTTTTTGGACACAAAGAAAAATCCGGCTCCGGCAGGAGAGGAGGATTTACGGATAAAGCCCTTTTTTAGATTCTCCTGGACGTATTCGGACATGGCAAGAGTCTCTGGGGCAGAGAGAGGATAAATTCTGCCCCGGGGTGGAGTAGTACCCGGGAGGAGGTCGATAGGGCAATCATAAGGCCTGTGAGGAGGTAGAGTCTCAGCTTGTTTTTTGCAGAAAACATCCGCGAAGTCCATATAGGCCTTAGGGAGACCGGTTACTGGAGGAACCACAGAGTTACGGCAAGGGTTACTGGGAACCGGTTTTAGACAGTTCTTGGAACAAGAGGACCCCCAACTCTTGATCTCCCCAGTGGACCAATCCAGGGTTGGGGAATGAAGTTGAAGCCAGGGAAGTCCAAGGAGAATCTCCGAGGTGCAATTGGGGAGGACCAAAAGTTCAATCCTCTCATGATGAGATCCGATGCTCATAAGAAGGGGCTCCGTGCGGAAACGTATGGTACAGTCCAATCTTTCATTATTTACACAATTGATGTAGAGGGGTCTGGCGAGACTGGTCACCGGGATGTTGAACCTGTTGACGAGAGAGGCCAAAATAAAATTTCCTGCAGATCCAGAGTCCAAGAAGGCCACTGTAGAGAAGGAGAAGGCAGAGGCAGACATCCGCACAGGCACAGTAAGACGTGGAGAAGCAGAGTAGACATCAAGGACTGTCTCACCTTTGTGCGGAGTCAGCGTACGTCTTTCCAGGCGGGGAGGACGGATAGGACAATCCCTCAGGAAGTGTTCGGTACTAGCACAGTACAGGCAGAGGTTCTCCATACGGCGTCGTGTCCTCTCTTGAGGTGTCAGGCGAGACCGGTCGACCTGCATAGCCTCCACGGCGGGAGGCACAGGAACAGATTGCAGGGGACCAGAGGAGAGAGGAGCCGAGGAGACGAAACGCCTCGTGCGAACAGAGTCCATATCTTGGCGGAGTTCCTGACGCCTTTCAGAAAAACGCATGTCAATGCGAGTGGCTAGGTGAATAAGTTCATGTAGATTAGCAGGAATTTCTCGTGCGGCCAGAACATCTTTAATGTTGCTGGATAGGCCTTTTTTGAAGGTCGCGCAGAGGGCCTCATTATTCCAGGACAATTCTGAAGCAAGTGTACGGAATTGTACGGCATACTCGCCAACGGAAGAATTACCCTGGACCAGGTTCAACAGGGCAGTCTCAGCAGAAGAGGCTCGGGCAGGTTCCTCAAAGACACTTCGGATTTCCGAGAAGAAGGAGTGTACAGAGGCAGTGACGGGGTCATTGCGGTCCCAGAGCGGTGTGGCCCATGACAGGGCTTTTCCGGACAGAAGACTGACTACGAAAGCCACCTTAGACCTTTCAGTGGGAAACAGGTCCGACATCATCTCCAGATGCAGGGAACATTGGGAAAGAAAGCCACGGCAAAACTTAGAGTCCCCATCAAATTTATCCGGCAAGGATAAGCGTATCCCAGGAGCGGCCACTCGCTGCGGAGGAGGTGCAGGAGCTGGCGGAGGAGATGACTGCTGAAGCTGTGGTAGCAACTGTTGTAGCATAACGGTCAGTTGAGACAGCTGTTGGCCTTGTTGCGCTATCTGTTGTGACTGCTGGGCGACCACCGTGGTGAGGTCAGCGACAACTGGCAGAGGAACTTCAGCGGGATCCATGGCCGGATCTACTGTCACGATGCCGGCTGGCAGGTAGTGGACCCTCTGTGCCAGAGAGGGATTGGCGTGGACCGTGCTAGTGGACCGGTTCTAAGCCACTACTGGTTTTCACCAGAGCCCGCCGCAAAGCGGGATGGTCTTGCTGCGGCGGTAGTGACCAGGTCGTATCCACTAGCAACGGCTCACCTCTCTGGCTGCTGAAGATAGGCGCGGTACAAGGGAGTAGGCAGAAGCAAGGTCGGACGTAGCAGAAGGTCGGGGCAGGCAGCAAGGATCGTAGTCAGGGGCAACGGCAGAAGGTCTGGAAACACAGGCAAGGAACACACAAGGAACGCTTTCACTGGCACTAAGGCAACAAGATCCGGCAAGGGAGTGCAAGGGAAGTGAGGTAATATAGGGAAGTGCACAGGTGAAAACCCTAATTGGAACCACTGCGCCAATCAGCGGCGCAGTGGCCCTTTAAATCGCAGAGACCCGGCGCGCGCGCGCCCTAGGGAGCGGGGCCGCGCGCGCCGGGACAGAACAGACGGGGAGCGAGTCAGGTAGGGGAGCCGGGGTGCGCATCGCGAGCGGGCGCTACCCGCATCGCGAATCGCATCCCGGCTGGCAGCGGGATCGCAGCGCCCCGGGTCAGAGGACGTGACCGGAGCGCTGCAGCGGAGGGAGTGAAGCGAGCGCTCCGGGGAGGAGCGGGGACCCGGAGCGCTCGGCGTAACATAAACGTTGGGGCAAAGATCACAGAACAATTGCGAGACCACCGTCACACACAGGTACAGACACTATATTATGAACTACACTAACTTTACAGCCCCTGTAGGATAGTCAAATAAAAAAATCCCGGAATCCCTGAAATACCCGCCCCTCACATATAATGCTCCCCTCACATATAATGCCCCCATCATGTGCCCCTCACATATAATGCCCTCATCATACGCCCCTCACATATAATGCCCCCCATCATACACTCCTCACATATAATGCCCCCATCATGTGCCCCTCATTATCCACCAGCAACAGCCCCCACCAGCAGTAGCACCCCCATCATCCACCAGCAACCCCCCTCCCCATTCCCCCTACCACCTGTGGTAATAGCATGAGCTGACGGATGATGGGGGGTGCTACTTCTGGGGGGGGGGGGGGAGCATTAGGTAGGCAGCAATTTCCCCACATTGGGAAGGTGGCGGTTTCCCCACATTAGGAAGGTAGCAGTTTCCCCACATTAGGAAGGTAGCAGTTTTCCCACATTAGGAAGGTAGCAGTTTCCCCACATTAGGAAGGTAGCAGTTTCCCCACATTAGGAAGGTAGCATGTTCCCCACATTAGGAAGGTAACATGTTCCCCACATTAGGTAGCATTGTGTTCTCCCTCCGACACACACACACACACACACACAGACAGACACACACACATGCACATACACATAGCCACACACAGACAGACACAAAAACCGGCACATACAGACACACACATGCACACACATATAGACACACTTACCTGTCTTGCCCTGCGCTTCTCCTCTCCGGGGGCGGCCTGACGAGTGACATCACTGATGTCCTCCTGCGCGGGTCTGCGGAGGGACGTCACATGCACGACGTCCCTCCTCAGGCCAGCCGGCCAACCGGATATGGGGGGGAGGAGGGCAGGGTAAGTGAAAGTAATGCTCTCTATTGGACTGGGCGGGGGTGAAGTCTTCCAGCATTTAGCGTTGCTTGCCCGAAGCAAAGCTAAATGCCTGAAGAAGTCACCTGCCTGGCGCCCAGAACTGCATGTCCCGGGCGTCGGGCGATACAAATTACAGATCCCTTGTACGGGACGCAAAGTTTCTTTCCGCGGGCCGGGAGTTTAAGACCCCTGCTTTAATGTATAGTGAGGATAGAGCAGAGGACCTGTGAGAGGTTGTCTCAAGGACCTGTAAGTCTGTCACATGTTATGTTATGCAGTCACATGATTTGTTGTCACATGTTCTCCCAGAGAGCACCAGCTTAACCTATGACCCGCAGCTTGACCAATGGGCCTTAGTCCAGCCCCCCCCCCCCCCTATATAAAGGGGTGGCCATTACAATTTTCTCTTTAATACCTGCTACTGAGCACAGCAAACACCAGAGATCTCAGTGCTAGTGATCAGCATCTGTAAGACCACAAAGCTACAGTCATTCCAGTATGTCTAAAGTGTCTGCTGTCACTACAAGTAGTCAAGTCTTGCATATAGTCAATCCTAAAGATAATTGTCTCAAGTCTATTACCAGTATAATTGGTCCCAGCAAACTGCGAGGTCCTTCTGAGTTCCTGGCCACCTCTCTGGAAATCTGGCGTAGCTGTGAAGATAATACCATCTGTCTTAAACTCAGTGAAGCCTCCGTTAAACCATAGCTGGTTGTGGACTCTCCTTTCCTTAACTAGTTATTGGAATAGCAGAGATACCGCTCGTGTGATTCCGGTACCAAAAACCACTCTGGTGTCAAGAACACTAGGGGTTAACAACATCTTGCCCCCGGGGTTAATACCATCTGATCCCACCACCTACACTGCTACACCCGTGGTCCCGCCATTCATCGGTGGTCCACCACAACCCCTTTAATAAAGTTGTTGACAACCTCAGAACCCACAAGAAGAATGTAAAGGGGACAGCCTCATATATTAGTTGGATATACCATAAATACCCAATCAATGGGTCACAACTACTAAAATCCTAAGATCCCATGTCCACTCTTTTTGGTGGAGAGTTGGACTACCCTACGGTAAAGGATTCCATACACTTAAAGGAATACTCCACTGGTCAGCGTTTGGAAGTAAATGTTCCGAACGCTGTTTTCGCACTGTGTGATTCCAGCCTAACGGTACGTTCACACGTGCGGATTTACAGCGTATTTTACGCTGCAGATCCGCCGCTGAAGGACCTGTGTATGGTGCCCTTAAATGTGCCTGCTTGGAGCGGCAATACGCCGCTCCGAGCAGACACACTGCTATGTGCGAGTCGCCACGCATGCGCGGTGTACTCGCACACATCACTAGGCCGAGAGCTGCCTCGATGTGTGAGTATACCGCGCATGCGCACGACTTGCACATCGCAGTGTGTCTGCTCTTATCGGCATATTGCCACTTCGAGCAGGCACATATAAAGGCACCATATAGGAGGTCCTTCAGCGACGGAGCTGCAGCAAAATCCGCTGCGAAAATCCGCACGTCTGAACGTACCCTTAGGGTATATTTAGATGGTTTGGTCATATCTCTGCCCTTACTAATGGAAAATTGTGTTAAATGCTGCAATTTTGTGATGATTTTTTTTAGAAAAATTACATTCATTTTCTATGGGAATTCTAAATGTTGCAGACGGGCGAACTCTGTTGTGTTCACAAGTCCTTTGGAGAGCGAATAGAGCGGTGGCCGAGTAAGTGCGTTCACACAGGGGACAGGGGTCTTGTGGTAGTCGCAGCGATATGCCGCAACTAGTGTTGAGCGCAAATTTTTTACCGCAAATATCGGCATTTCGTGATTTCGTGAATATTTACAATATAGCGCTATATATTCGTAATGACGAATATTCCTTTTTGGTTTTTTTTCTTCTTCACAGTACACATCGCAACAATGATGTGTACTGTGTAAAAAATAAAAAAAAAGTGATCATCCCTCCCTGCTTCCAGTTTGTGGTCCAAAGAAGTAGGGATCAACCGATTATCGGTATGGCGGATATTATCGGCCGATAATCACGATTTTGGGCATTATCGGTATCGGCAATTACCTTGCCGATAAGCCGATAATGCCCCGCCCCTCGCACCGCGAACGCCCCAGACTGGCCGCACCGCGAGCGCCCCCCCGACCCACCGCACCGCGTCGCACCCCCCACCGTGTCGCACCCCCCCCACCGTAGTGCTGGGCGGTATACCGGTATGAACCGGATACCGTTTTTTTTCTCCCACGGTATGGATTTTTGCCCATACCGCTGTACCGGTCGGGCCCCTCCCCCACCCTCCGAGTCAATAAAAAAAAATTAAACTTACCCGTAATGGGGGTGGTCCCGGCCATCCATCCTTCCTGTAGTCTCTGGCGGCATTCCGGGTGGAGGGTGAACCGGTCCGGGCTGTCCTTCTTCTCCGGGGGTGCTCTTCTCCACTCCGGGCAGGCTCCGACCTAGTAACGCAGCATAGACGCCGCTGTGCAGTGACGCCCGTGCGCAGCGACGCACCTGACGTCACGGCGTAGCGGCGTCTATGCTGCGTTACTAGGCCGGAGCCTGCCCGGAGTGGAGAAGAGGACCCCCGGAGAAGAAGGACAGCCCGGACCGGTTCACCCTCCACCCGGAATGCCGCCGGACACTACAGGAAGGATGGATGGCCCGGACCACCCTGACAGGCAGGGGGAGAGAAGCGGGTGGTGGCGGCGGCGGCGGCGGCCTATGGAACCGCAAAAGCCACTGCAGTGCATTGATTTAAAGCGCCCGCTTTAAATCAATGATCTGCAGCGGTGTCGCGGGGGGATAAATAGCCGATAACTTATACCGGAATATCGGTATAAGTTATTGGCCCTAACCTCCACTAATTATCGGTATCGGCCCTAAAAAAACGATATCGGTCGATCCCTACAAAGAAGGCTCCAATATTATTTACTAGTAAGTCGGTGTGGAGCGCGAATATTTCGTATATGCAAATATACGCGAATATCGGCACTTCCAGAGGACACTGATCCCTTCTTTTAGCTTTAGATAGGGTGGGTTAGTTTAGCAGGTAGGTTCTAGTGTAGGGTATAGTGTTGGATAGTTTAAAGATATAATTGCGCATGCGCACTATACGAATTTCATTACGATTTTCACATGGGAAAAAAAGCGAACGAACATAGCGAATATCGCGAACGTAGGACGAATATTCGTCCATATATTTGCCAAATATTGCGAATTTGAATATGGCCCTTGCCGCTTATCACTATCCCCAACATGATCACTATGTCTGAATATACTTCAGGGTCATCCTATGTGCTGGAAGTAGTCTGCTTGATATACAACTATAAAATGTAAATGTCATAGACCAGTGTTTCCCAACCAGGGAGTCTCCAGCTGTTTCAAAACTACAACTCCCAGCATGCCCGGACAGCCGTTGGCTGTCCAGGCATGCTGGGAGTTGCAGTTTTGCAACAGCTGGAGGGACTCTGGTTGGAAAATGCTGTCATTATCCCTGCAGCAGCTGCTGCTGTCTACATTGTCTGTGACTAAGATATCAGATGCTGTTGAGATACTGTATGCATGTGTTGCAATGCATCTGATGACGACCCTATCTGAAGTATAAATGAAATTCATGCCAGTCACCACAGTTTCCCCCCGTATTCAAATGAGCCTCCCAACATTATTAGGACTATGAAACTATCATTAAAACTACTTTTTGCTCTTGCTCTCCTTATGGTAAATAAAAAATCTTTCTACTTCATGTACTTTGTTTAAAAAAAATAAAATAAAAATGAAGTTTTCTATGTTTTATTTGTCTTTAAAAAAAGCTGCCACTAGGTGTCTCCCTACTTGTCCAGAGCACATTTCTCCACCCATCTCTTGCACAGACTTTGGACTCCTGGTGGCATGGCAGAAGTCCAACCTCAGGGGGGGAGGGGGGGTGCAGCCTTAGCCAATCATAGCTCATCTCACACTGAACTGCTCTGAGCTGTGTGTAGCAAAGTGGGGGAGGAAGTTCTCTCCTGTATGGCTTCAGATGATGTCACACCTGCTGGGGAACGCCCCTTCCCGGTCTGTGAATCTGACTGAGACTGAGCAGAAAATACAGAGCAATATCAAGGTAGAAAACTAAAAAATAATAAAAATAAAGGCAGGGGGTGGTTTATCATGAGTGGGACAGTGAACTGGGAGGATTATAAATTTAACAGGATCATGACAGGTACTCTTTAAAGGGGTTCTCCCCTACTCATATGCCATCGCTTTATGAGTAGGGGAGAACATATGCCATCGCTTTATGAGTAGGGGAGAACATATGCCATCGCTTTATGAGTAGGGGAGAACATATGCCATCGCTTTATGAGTAGGGGAGAACATATGCCATCGCTTTATGAGTAGGGGTGAAGGTTTGACCTCTAGGACCCCGCTGATCTTAAGGAAAAAGGTATTGCATAGGTGATTCAGCACTATGGCCCATTTTCTGTTTTTCACTGTATTTACTTGAATGGGGCTGCGCTGCAATTTCTATGGGCCAACTCAATCATCATAGTTATGGTATCAGAACTGGTCCGTAATCATAACTATGGGGGGTTCAGCGGTATAATTGGGCTTGGATCCAGGAGCCTTAGGGGGAAATTTGAAATCTGCAGCATAAAATCTGCAGCTTCAAATCCTGTGGGTCAAATAGGTGCAGGATACTGTACGTGTGAATAGACCCTTAGGAGGCACCAAGTAGACACCACTACTGTAAATGGAACATGGTAGACAGGACGCTGATTACAGATTTATTGGGGCCCAGTAGCCATACAGTATGTTACTCCTCTGACTGCAGTCTATTCATCCTCAGGATCATATGGGTCCAAGAAGTCATACCCTAGTGATATAACATATTTGTCAGTCACACACAACCCATTACATGTGGAGATGTGCGGCAGAGAAACTATGGTTTTTTTTGTCTGTCAAAAAGAAGCCATCAACTGACTTATGAACGTTTGCCTGTTCTTTGGCTAATCATTGGTTTATCACAAAGGGCGATGTTGGCCAATAAATGCCCCATGTAATAGGGCCCAAAGAATGACAATCATAGTGTCCCTGGTGTTGTTTTTAAAGGGGTACTTTGTCCAGAGACATAGGGGATAAGATGTCTGATCACAGGGGTCCCACCGCTGGGACCCCCACGATTTCTGTCCAGCACCCGTGCGGCCGGAGAGGTTACGTCACGCCACGCCCCCTCCATTCATGTCTATGGGAGGGGGCGTCCCGTTTCCAGCCGCGGAAACACATACTATTTAGAATTCCGGGTTCAGCACCGGTAATGCACAGAGATCGTGGGGGGTCCCAGCGGCGGGACACCCGCGATCAGACATCCTATGCCCTATCCTTTGGATAGGGGATAAGAGGTCTCTGGGGGGAGTACCCCTTTAATGCTCCCATAACAATGGCAGGCACAGTGGCCAGCACCAGCCAGGATGTCCTTAGTGACAATCCACCTTTCTCCAAGTCAACCAAGGTATCCTCAGGTCAGATAGTCACAGAAGACTTACCTGCCCTGCTGCCTTCTACTGGGAAAAGAACGATCCAGTCTGGATATACCCTAAAGGTAATTGCACAAGGGCTGGATCTCGAATTGCTTAGACGTCTTCCCATGCGAAATCATTGTAATTCTATGGATTTACAGCAATGTCATGCTTGCTACAGATTAGATAAAGCCAGTATTTTGTTGTCTTCAGTGACATACGGATTATACAAATTGATTTGTGCCATGAGTCAAAGTTAAAGAAATCCAGAAAAACTGCTTTAGGCTGGGAATCTTTCTAGATCAGTTTTTTTTTTTACGATAGACTCCATACCCCTCCCCTCCACCACCAAGAGTTCATCTATGACATTTTTTACAGTGTACTTCTTTGGATGATTATACTCTGTGGGTGCTGTCACACGTTGTAGTATTTTGGTAAAAGCATCTATGCAGGACATAAACTTAGGCTGAGTTCACCCTCTCCAATAGACATGAATGGATGGGGCATGGCATGACATCACAACCACAGCCGCCCGAACCCAGCGTTCTGAACATAATGTTCAGAATGCCGGCTAACTGCATGGAGGTAATGGGGGGGGTCCCAGCGGCCAGACCCTCACGATCAGACATCTTATCCCCTATCCTTTGGATAGGGGATAAAACATCTAGGAACGGAGTACCCCTTTAATGGAATTCTGCTGCTCAGTGCACACTAGGGAAGTTTTGTAGCAGAACTTCTGAAGTGGATATGGATTCCGCCAAAAAAAGAAGGTTCATTCTTTCAAACCTATTACTGAATAGAACTTTGCATATTTTTCTGGTTTGGACTCCCTCCTGGTTTTGGCAAGAAAATACTGACCAAAATATTACATGTGAACCCATCTTTTTGTTGGTGCTTTTTGAAACAGCCATACTCCTGACCAGGATCTCGAGATCCCATCCCATTTTGATCCCATACAGAAAGAAATAGATGGCACTTCGCAGAGTGGATACGGTAAGGATTTTATTCACTAACGTGAGACAGGACAGTGACAACGATACAAGGGGAGGGAGCAGACAGGTTGGAACAACGTCCGTTTCGCAGCTACCTGCTGCTTCTACTGGTATTGAGCACCGCTATCAGTGGACTTTGCCGAAGTCACACACCTGCACCTCCTTAGGATTCACATACCCCGTATTGGAGTCAGTAGTGCCGACCCCCACTTTTTCTTTTGTCTTTGTTCCCATCCCATTTTGCAAAGTGCTTTATCACCACCTTGTTTTCTATCCCATGGAGACCACATACCTGGTTCTATCACCCAATAAAATAGGGAAAAAACAAACCACAGGGGTGGAGGCTCGTGACGTCACAGCCGTGCCCACTCAATGTAAGTCTATGGGTCCCAAAGACTTGCATTGAAGGGGCATGGCCATGACGTCATGAGCAGGGTGCATCAGTGACGTCACGAACCTCTGGCGCTGCACCCGACGCGCTAAACGAATGCCGGTTGCAGCAGGGAGATTGCGAGGGTCCCCAACGGCGGGGCCCCCGCGATTATTCATCTTATCCCCTATCCTTTGGATAGGGGATAAGATGTCTAGGGGCGGAGTACCCCTTTAAGGAAAAAAAAATACAAGTATGTAGCATCTTCACCCTCCTGGAAACGTAATGTTTTGTGAGTCTTCTACATGCTTTCCAAGAAACACTGGAGCACCAGAAACTTCCGCCTATGGCCAATGTAAACTTCTGCTGCTCTGCAAATTCCTTCATGTTTTCCCATAAAATGAATCATTTAGGGAGTAAACTAGAAAGGTAAAGGCACAAATAATTATGTGTTTGACATTCAGATGGAATATATTGATGAAGTATCCAAGAAGTTTAGGCACATATAAGCCTCCATATCTCAGGTTGTGAATGGGTGGCCAATAACTGCTTCAGGCAAGATTGTGTGGTCTTTGCCCCCTTGTGTGAAGGGGTTTTGGTCATATGTGGCTTATGCTCATGGGCTTTACCCTGATGATTGCTGCTTCTGTGATGAAAAATAGAAAGTATGGCCTTTGGGGTATGAAAAGTTTAGATCTGTGCGACTACTCAGCACAGTACAGCTTTGTGTGGCACTGTTGTAGAATCAGTGTACAGCAAAGAGTTTTTGCAGTGTATGGAGGTGCCAGGACTATATAGGATCATTGTTTGGGAAATTGAGTATGAATACAAATTGTCTTCTTGTTGAGTGATATCTTCACAATATTAACCGTAAATTGCCAAAATTGGAACATTTAAAGGGGTTGTCCAGAAAAAGAAACAACCTGTGTATGGTGTCAAATAGTATAATAAAGCAACTAACTAATACAGTAAAATGTTATTAGCCATATTGCAGAGATCTTCCATATCAGCTGTGTTCTTTTCCTTGTAAACTGTCACATCACAGGCTCTCAAAACAGTGTGCTCCATCCCTCTTTCTCTCCTGTCAGCACAGGACAAGACCAATGATGTGAAGAGGGAGTGGTATTACTGCTTATTAAATTCATGACTCATTAGATAATGCAGTAGGAAGCCTTTCTCAGTCATAATAGTTTCCATCAGAATGGGCTCCCTGCTGCCTTATCTAATAAGTCAGAAATCTGATGAGCAATTCTACCAGCTTCTCCCTTCACATCATTGTTTTTGTCCCATGCTAACAGGAGGTGAGGTCGTGAGAAGAGACAGAGCAGGCTGCTTTCAGAGCCTGTGACGTCACATCGTACAAGAGAAAGAACACAGCTGACATGGAAGATCTCTGCACTATGGCTAATAACATTATATTAGTACATAGCTTTATTATACTTTTTGACACCATACACAGGTTGGTTCTTTCGCTGGACAACCCCTTTAAACCCTATGAATTTGTGCAACATGCAAAAAAAAATTTTTCTCAGCCACACGACAATATACTATATATTGAGGCTGGATCATTGCTACTGGGACACTATACTAAGGAGAGGCCATCAATTATGGAATCTGGGAAAGCCCTTCAAAGGAGATATACCATGCAGGAGACATAACGACACTCCCCCTCCATATAGCTCTATAGGCGAGCTGGCGATAGCCGAATGGGTCTCCCATAGAGATATATGGAGGGGGAGTGTCGGCCGCAGCTTCCCGCAGGGATCATGACGCTCTGTTCCCTGGGAGAGCAGGAGGCCAGTGCAGGTCCAACTGCTGGGACCCCCCCCCCCCAGATCTTAAACTTCTCCTTTAACATTGTTATAATAGGATATATGTGTTTTACCTCTGATGCATTCAGTTCTAACTTTTTTATGTGGTCTTTTACATTCTTTGTTTGTCTTGCCTTATCTTATAATAGTAAACTGTGTAGAACATTGGATTAGGATATTTAAAGCCTTGAATCCCCCTTTGACATTATATTGTTGTATCTTGTGTATAAGATAGACAATATTTTTATGCCTCGACAAAGACTTTGATCCCGAAACGCAGCGTTGGGGTGGTGTCCCCTCAGGTTACCTTGGAGCATTTTTAGACTAAGTATATTTCATTATTAGTACTGCTTTGCCTTGTAGTCCTTTTGGACACATGTTTAGATTTGTCTATCTATATACTCTGTTAGGGTTCTATTTTTTGCATATTATGTCTTATTAGCTCCTATTTGGACCTGAGGGGTCACCTATATTTGCTGTTCCTTCCTCCATCTGGGTGGAAGTCCTCCATTTTTATATATTATATATGTGTTACTAATAAAGCATATTTAGTATTTTCTATAAATGACTCCATTGGCTTTTGCGGTACAATATTTTTATGCTGCAGATAACAGTCTACTAGACTTTGGTCGCAGATACACACAGATGATATACAAGTCCACAGTTCTAAGAAATAGCAAGATATCATATTATATATATGAATAACTGTTGGATTTATTAAAGTGAAATGAGTTTCTAAGTGTAAATAAAGCTTAAGCACAATATAATGAAAAGTTCTGCAATTTTTGTCAATGAATGGTAACATTGTTGTTTGCATCCAAGGGCTTAAAGTGGTTATCCAATGAGAGGAGTTTTTATTAGAAATATGCCCAGGTTCAATGCAATAAAAAAACTAAAACAAAAAACAAAGCTCCACATACATTCCTTGCTTCCCCGCTGCCTTCAGTAATGCTGTTCCCGGTCTCCAGTGATCTCCTCTTCTGGGTGCTGGGGCCCAATATATCAATGGCTGCTCAGCCAATCACTGACCATAATGGTGTCCCATCTCAGCCAGGGATTGGCTGAGCGTCAATGTGATGTATTGGGCCTGAGTACGGCTGAAGGAGCATGACCTAAACCAGGGCTGGGGCCAATACGTCAATTGCTGCTCAGCCAATCACTGACCATAATGGTGTCTCACCTCAGCCATGGATTGGCTGAGCGTCAATGTGATGTATTGGGCCTGAGTACGGCTGAAGGAGCACGGCCTAAACCAGGGCTGGGGCCAATACGTCAATTGCTGCTCAGCCAATCACTGACCATAATGGTGTCCCACCTCAGCCATGGATTGGCTGAGCGTCAATCTGATGTATTGGGCCTGAGTACGGCTGAAGGAGCGCGGTTGAAACCGAGGCTGGGGCCAATACGTCAATTGTTGTTTAAACAATCACTGGCTGAAGTGGGACACTGCAGCGGCCAGTGATTGGCTGAACGGCAACTGATGTATTGGGTCCAAGGACCCTGAAGAGGAAAGCACCCAAGCCTGGAAGCTGCGTTACAGGAGGCATCGGGGGAGTTCGAAAGGTACGTATAGCTTTGTTTTTTTATAATTGCAGTCAGCCTGGATATCTTTCTAAAAAAAAGAAAAACCCTTCCACCGGATAACCACATTGACAGAGTTGTATGCAAAACATGGCAGATTTCTTTTTTTTAAAACACTGCCACTTCTGCCCACATGTTGTATGTGGTATTGCAGTTCGATGGTGCATCAGATGCAACAGATCCAGCATTTTGCATCTGTTGTCCTACATGGGATGGCTTCCGATCGCCAGAAATATGTAGAGCTTTAGGAAATATGTAACCAGGAATTTAGGCCCAGATTCATCAACCTTCCTGAAACCAAAACTGTCCGCTTTTGGCCATAACAGCCAATTACAGCTCTTGGTTGTAATGGGCAAAACCAGTTTTGGCTTCAGGAAGATTTATAAAACTGGGTCTTTAAATAGGTACTCCGCCCCTAGACATCTTATCCCCTATCTCAGCGGCAGGACCCCCGAGATCTCCCTGCCGTACCCGGCATTTGTTTAGAGCATCGGGTGCAGCAACGGAGGCTTGTGACGTCACGGCCACGCCCCCTCAATGCAATTCTATGGGAGGCGGCGTGGCAGCCATCACGCCCCCTCCCATAGACTTGCATTGAGGGAGCATGGCCGTGACGTCACCATCGGCGCGTGGCCGTGACGTCACGAGCCTCCGCCCCACATCGTCAGTCATTCGACACGGAGCAAGTTCGCTCTGTGCACTGGATGTCTGGGGTGCTGCATCCGAGATTGCGGGGGTCCCCAGCGCCGGGACCCTCGCGATCAGACATCTTATCCCCTATCCTTTGCTTAAAGGGGCAGAGTACGGTCCACCGAAAAGGAATTAGATTTGTGTATCTATAGATAGGGTTTGTAGTTTAATCCATAGGGTTATAGCCTTATCTTGTTGAACATGGTGCCTATAAACCATCACAGCCCCACTTGCAGCCATGTTTCTAAGTTCTTGAGGACCACCAAGGGCTCCACTGTATATTACAAGGTGTGCTAAGACATGCATTTCAGTTGTGATTCAGAAACCCATAAAACCTCTGTTTACAGGGCAATATTATAATTATAGCGTATAGACAAGCCCTTATTATTTTCTGGTGTTTGGCTACAACAAAAATAACCTTAGGTTAGGTCTCCAGACGAATGAGAATAATGCTCGGCACAATTCTTGACTATTGAACCGTCACATACTCGCGCACAAAGAAAACAAAACAACGGAGTGAAATGACCTTTGCGTGAGATAGGTGTAACACAGATGAACTAAAATAGATGACTATATGGTACTTGATTTCCTTTATGGGACTGTCTCTGCTGGTCTGGCCTATAGAAGATTAGCTGAACATCATATGGGTTACAACCATTTGGGGAACTCAGTTGTATACTTATGATAGCATCATTTGGTGGACCTGACCTGATGCTACATTTGGGCAGTGTGTCAAATATACCTAGAGATACCTAGAACTTTTATGGTCCTTGTGTAGTCCAACAGGTTTCTAAAAGACTGCTGCAAATTCTATCAGCCTGAGGTGTTTGAAGAGATGGAGGGGTTGTACGCAGCATTCATTCTTTAGATAAAAGCATTAGTAGTCAAGGTGATGGGGCAATTCAACTATAAATCTACATCTGACACATCGATGTGTCAGAAGATGACTGTGCTTGTTGATGTCTACCTACCAAACAAAAGGCTAGTGGACGTCTGGAAAGCATCCAAACCCACATAGGTTTTTCCAAATACAGTACTACACCAGCCACGCACTGTATAACTCCATAAAAGCACTAGCGACAATAGTGTTTCCTTAAAGGGGTATAGGGGATAAGATGTCTGATCGTGGGGGTCCCGCTGCTGGGACCCCTGTGATCTCTGTGCAGCACCTGGCGTTTATTTAGAACGCTGGGTGCGGGCGACGGGGGTCGTGACGTCACAGCCACGCCCCCTCAATTCAAGTCTATGGGAGGGGGCATGGCAACTGCCATGCCCCCTCCCATAGACTTGAATTGAGGGGGCGTGGCCTCACAAGGGGGCGTAGTTGTGATGTCATGACCCCCGCCGTCCGCACCCAGCATTCGGAACAAAATGTTCCGAACACTAGGGAAGCGGAGTACCCCTTTAAGGGTGTAAGTGGGTTCCCCACCCACAGTTTTAACTGAAGTGCCTCCATAACAGTTCTGTGCCAGAGTACCTTAACAACAATGCTAGTAACAGCACCACGGCTCCACCTACAGTGCCTTAATACCACTACCATGACACAGTGTTTCAATAAAAGGTTCTTTTTACACCACGTTTTTTTCAAAAAAATAAATAAAATGGAGTAGAGTAGAGGTCTACATTTGCTGTACACGTTGGTAGATTTCCCGATGTGAATTCAAATAGAGAAAAAAACAGACACGGTCGCACATCCGCAACATGCACAATGATCTAAGGCTTCTCAGCAACATTTATTAAACTAACAGGTCGTTTATGGTCATGAAGTGCAAGCCCACTAGCCATGTCATGGCCACCTGTATACAGCAAACAAGTGGTGTAGGAAGTACCTAACAATACCCACAGTGCAAACTGCAATTCCTCGATAGTGGTAAAAGAACACAGTGCCTAAATTACAGTGCTAGTAGCAGTACCCACATAGTATTTTCATGCCATAGTTACTCAAAAAGGCTTTGTACACATATCGTTCAATTCTTCTCATTGAGAGTACTCCCAGATGCCAACCTCCAGAAAAGGTAGCAAAGTATGCCACTATATGGGGGTATGGTGCAATAAGTCACGGCACAATATATATTTTTTCCCACTGCATTCCCATTATGCCAATCCATACCGGCTTGGTTTATGCCAAGATTATGCTACTTTGTTTAATGCACAGGGGGCTATAGGTATGTTCGTTGAATGTGCCTGGAGGTTACCTAGCACGTATTGAATCTGTTCACATAACATGATCTGAACAGATCCTTACAATGACATGACTGTTCCATCCAGCAGTTTAATTGTCAAATTGCCACCATGCCACAGCTCTTCAATGAGTGGATATTACTATTGGAGCTTTGTGATAGCTGTATATGCAGTTATTGGCTCTTAAATAATAGGCACTTAATTCTGTTTTTCCCGCGCCGAAGTACGCACTTAGTACAAGGTGAGACTGCGGTTACCTATTAACCAGATAGAATCAGTAACAATAATACACTTGGTTGGGTGAGAGTAAAAGGGCAGAGATAGATTGACTTGTAACAACACAACCTGCTGTACACACAATATAGAGCCAGTATGAATGCTATATCCATCACTATGTGTCTTCTAATCTCTTAGGTTATTTACAAGCCTTCTGGGGTTCCCCTGGGGTTTTTTGCTTCTTTTGATGCCCATGACTTCATGCATTTGGCTCCATACTGCATACAGTATTTATTTGCACAAAAAGATGGCATCCTCAGTGGTATACAGTTTTACGCAGATGCAGAAAGCAAAGCATATAGTGGAGAATACGGTATGATACAATGCAGAAGACTAGGGTTGTGACTAGGGTCACAAAACCAAAGATCACTGTGTCACACTGTGTGAATTGCTCAGAATTGCAGCTAAGTCCAGTGAAGAGGGTCGTGTTGCAACCCAGAACTGGCCGTGATCTTACAGTCACAAGACATCCATCTTGGATTGATTCCTTTTCAGGTCACAGTCGCTACCACTTTTGGGTCGGAGTGCAACCCCATTTACTTACCTTAGTAACCCAACGCAATCAACACTGCCATCATTGGTTGTCCGCCCCTGTTGCAGCCCAAATTGCTGTGTAGCCCTAGGTAAATACAGGCCTATAGGGACTGCATGTGCCACTCTACATGCCTTGCCAGGTACATGACCCCTTGTTTTACACATTTTATATTACTTCATCTTGACGTATAGGACTTTTCAGGTGAATTCCCATCCATGTTATATGTTTATGGGATATCTGTTTTAGAAAACTGATGACATAGTGTCCACCTAAACTGATGACATAGTGTCCACCTAAACTGATGACATAGTGTCCACCTAAACTGTTCATATAGTGTCCACCTAAACTGATGACATAGTATCCACCTAAACTGATGACATAGTGTCCACCTAAACTGATCATATAGTGTCCACCTAAACTGATGACATAGTGTCCACCTAAACTGATGACATAGTGTCCACTTAAACTGATCACATAGTGTCCACCTAAACTGATGACATAGTATCCACCTAAACTGATGACATAGTATCCACCTAAACTGATCACATAGTGTCCACCTAAACTGATGACATAGTGTCCACCTAAACTTATCACAGTGTCCACCTACTCTGATGACAAATTGTCCACCTAAACTGATGACATAGTGTCTACCTAAACTGATGACATAGTGTCCACCTAAACCGATCACATAGTGTCCACCTAAACTGATGACACAGTGTCCACCTAAACTGATGACATAGTGTCCACCTAAACCGATGACATAGTGTCCACCTAAACCGATGACAGTGTCCACCTAAACTGATGACATAGTGTCCACCTAAACTGATGACATAGTGTCCACCTAAACCGATCACATAGTGTCCACCTAAACCGATGACATAGTGTCCACCTAAACTGATGACATAGTGTCCACCTAAACTGATGACATAGTGTCCACCTAAACCGATGACATAGTGTCCGCCTAAACCGATGACAGTGTCCACCTAAACTGATGACATAGTGTCCACCTAAACTGATGACATAGTGTCCACCTAAACCGATGACATAGTGTCCACCTAAACTGATGACATAGTGTCCACCTAAACTGATGACATAGTGTCCACCTAAACTGATGACATAGTGTCCACCTAAACCGATGACATAGTGTCCACCTACACTGATGACATAGTGTCCACCTAAACTGATGACATAGTGTCCACCTACACTGATGACATAGTGTCCACCTACACTGATGACATAGTGTCCACCTAAACTGATGACATAGTGTCCACCTAAACTGATGACATAGTGTCCACCTAAACTGATGACATAGTGACCACCTACACTGATGACATAGTGTCCACCTAAACTGATGACATAGTGTCCACCTACACTGATGACATAGTGTCCACCTAAACTGATGACATAGTGTCCACCTAAACCGATGACATAGTGTCCACCTAAACTGATGACATAGTGTCCACCTAAACTGATGACATAGTGTCCACCTACACTGATGACATAGTGTCCACCTACACTGATGACATAGTGTCCACCTACACTGATGACATAGTGTCCACCTACACTAATGACATAGTGTCCACCTAAACTGATGACATAGAGTCCACCTAAACTGATCACATAGTGTCCACCTAAACTGATCACATAGTGTCCACCTACTAGTACCCTAGCAATCACCTGTAATCTTTGGAGAAACTTAGCAGTATTCAATTCCTTGCAGTACCATCACAGGGGAAATGAGGCATTAGATGACAGTATCTCTAAGATCACGCTATGCCCACCCAGATCCCTCCCACCTTCTTCTTCTTCTCACTCAGGTGTGGCAGTAGGAGGAGATGGGAGGGGTCCAGTTGGGCATAGTGGTGTTAGAAATACAGTCACACCCCTAGTGCACCAATCTGCATATTAAGTAATAACATTTTCCCGGACAACGTAGTACATCAACATACTAAAGGTAGCATTCATTACACAATAGCATTCTCTATCCAGCAATACCAGCTGTTCAATTTAACCAAAACTGGTCATAGACTCCCTTTAATGCAGACTTGATGCTCAGAAGTACAAATTTGGTTACATTTCTCTCTGACATTATTAAAGGAGTACTCCAGGATCTGAAAACTTATCCCCTATTCTAAGGATAGGGGAAACATTTTTTTTTAATGGCAGGGGTCCGACTGATTGGGACCGCCTGCGTTCTCCCGTACGGGGCATCGGCAGTCTGCACAAAGGTCGTGTGTCAACCACCGCATGAAGCGGCGGCCGACATGCCCCCTCAATACAGTGCTATGGCAGAGCCGGAGGTTGCCAAATGCCCCGCTCTGGCTCTCCCATAGCGTTGTATTGAGGGGTCGCATGGGCCACTGCTTCATGTGGTGGTCGAAACACCCCCTTTCTGCCAACTGCCGGGGCCCCGTACGGGAGATCGCGGGGGGTCCCAGGATAGGGGATACGTTTTCTTAAACTGGAGTACTCCTTTAAAATTTGATTATCATTTAATAATCTTTTATTATGTTTATCATTGTCTCCCTCTGCCAACTGGCATAACTATTACAACCTGACAAATTCGTACACTCGCTACTTAACAGACTCTCAGTTTACATTCCCGTATTTTTTGTTGGGGGTTTCACCGATAACTTTTTGTTGTCTCTATGGTAATAGATGGAGTTAAAGACTTGAATGCTAGTGGTGGTCTCTGTATTTGGCAGTACACTCCACTATGTCCCCAGGGCAGCCACTTGCTCAGACACTGTGTGGCATATTGCCATCCATTCAAGTGTGCCAACCAGATTCTGATGTCTGAAACCAAAGGGAGGGGGGTGTAATAGTGTCGGCTTTATAAGTAACTAGAAATGTATCCCAGTTCTCCAACAGAGAAAAGAAAATGCAAGATGAAACCTTTTTGAGATGGCGGTGGTCTTCTGTATAATGGACGGAAAATCTGTCAAACAAAATCTGGCCTGGATAAAAGGGGTTGTCTTCTCCAAAGGGGTAGTTTTTTGGAGAGGTATTATTGTATTGATGTCACGTCCCGTCCCCTCAATGCATGTCTATGGGAGGGGGCGTGACATCCGTCACACCCCCTCCCATAGACTTGCATTGAGGGGGCGGGGCATGACATCATGAGGGGGCAGGACTATAACGTAACAAGCTCCCGGCGCTGACTCCAGCGTTCGGAACAGTTTGTTCCAAACGCTGAGCCGCGGAGTACCCCTTTAAGGCATAAGTAGGATTCAAGCCTTTAACCTCCGTCTTGCACACAGATATGGGATTGATAGCATCCCATGTGCCAAAGAGGTTGCCAGCAGGCCACTTTGCCATGGCCAGGGTATATACAGGACTAGAGAAACAAGCAGGATATTTGCTGCCCTTGCCCTATATCTTCGTTCCCTGGTCAGGGCAAAGTGGCTCATTAGCTGCCCCTTTGGCACCTAGGGTACTTAGATACAGGCAGGGGTCAAGTCGTGGGTAAAAAAGTGCAGGAACTCACCCAAGATTTCCACTCAAGGACTGGTCCTGCAGGACTGTTCCTGCTAATGGGAACGGTGTTCCTGCTGTGGAAAAAGGGCAGGAACTCAGTTCCCATGCGTTCCTGCAGGACTTGAGATACAGGGCTAGGGCAGCAAAATTTATCTTTGCCCTGGGTAAAGGAAATCACTGCTACAAGTCTGGTTTAGGATACTTTTTATGTAAGTTTTTCGTAAATGTGGAGTTTACTCTCGGTAGCAGGAAGCACAGCAAAACTGTTATCTGCAATGGCCTGTGCAGTAAACACTTTAAATATACTTTAAACACTTTAAATATACTTTAAATATAAAGATGACTCACTCCCCGCCCCCCTTATCCAGCATTTCTGGAAAGTGAGCACCTCAACCGCTGTTTCTTAGACTATTGCAGCTATATTAGACATTCCATACAAAGAAATAGAGGGGGGGGGGCTCAACCACAATATTGAATACGGGGTTGACAACACCCCTGAGGAAGTCGCTTGTGATGAAACGCGTGGGATTCCTGTGGCCCCGTTCCAGTTCCATCACCTGTATCGCTGGCTCCTGCTTGGTTTGCTATGCTTGTATTATGGGATGCTCATGTTTATTATCAATTCTTGGCTAGATTATGTGAAATTTGAGATTGTGTTCCTTATGATAATCTTATTCATATTATAGCCTTGAATATATTTGCCATTTGCATATATTGCTTCATACATCAGCAACTTGAATAGCATCCATAATCTTTTTTACACATAAGCCCAGATTTATGAAACTGTATGAGAGAAAAAGTGGAGGGATTTTCCCACAGCAACCAATCACTGTTCAGCTTTCACTTTACCAGAGCGTGTTAGCTGACCTGTGATTGGTTGCTGGGGGAAAATCTCTCCACTTTTTCTCTCACACAGTTTGATAAATCTGGGCCATACTGTTTAACATTATTGCAGCACAGCAATTGGGAGCATTGTGGGAGATTAATCAAAACCTGTCCAGAGGAAAAGTTGCTGAGTTGCCCATAGCAACCAATCAGATCGCTGCTTTCATTTTTGAAAAGGCCTCTGAGAAATGAAAGCAGCGATCTGATTGGTTGCTATGGGCAACTCAGCAACTTTTCCTCTGGACAGGTTTTGATAAATCTCCCCCAACGGGGGAGATTTATCAAAACCTGTCCAGAGGAAAAGTTTACCAATTGCCCATAGCAGCCAATCAGATCGCTGCTTTCATTTCTCAGAGGCCTTTTCAAAAATGAAAGCAGCGATCTGATTGGTTGCTATGGGCAACTGGTAAACTTTTCCTCTGGACAGGTTTTGATAAATATCCCCCATTGTGTACGATTTACCATCATATAGCAGGATGGGGTCCTACCTCGGTAGTGGGGGTTCGTGGCCCTGCTCCGAGGTAGTGTTGTGGCTCTATGTGAGCATTTGTATATGTCGTTTTTTGATACAGAATACAAATATTTTGCCATAATTGTAAATCTAGTGGTGTTCACTTATTCGGCGGTGTCTTTTCTGGGATGTGGCTATATTAGACATATCCAAATCGGCCACATCGTAAGAAATGCTGCACATTGCTTTAAAACGGAGTCTTCAGAGCCCTGCAAAGAAGTTTGCACTGAAGGGGTGAGAAGAGGCCTTGCTCTCGCCTCCTCCAGTACAACGCTGCCATTGTGTGCTCCCGTCCCTCCCATCTCTTTCTCTCGTTCCCAGCTCCCCCCCCCCCCCCCTACAACCTCCTCGCCACAATTTGTAGTAGTAGAAATATGCAGTAGCAATGCCTTCTGAATCTAAAATGAATTCTGTGGAATGTACGTGGCTACGATTTCACTTTTTGGATTTTCTTTTCGTTTTATTGATTGTCTGCGACATTAATCCAGCCATTGTACTGGGCAGCTGAAAGAATTTCCACTCGGAATACATTTATATATGAATGTACTTAGTTCGACGTGAAGGCTTAATTATGGCCTGATAGTTTTTTTTCCCTGCCCCCTTCCTCTATGTATGTTTTTGACTGAAGCCCATACTCCGATATTGAGTTGTCTATTTGAAGTCCAAGTTGTATGCTTCTATTTTTTTAAAGGGGTTCTCACATTGTTAGGATAGGCCTTTATTGTAGTATTTGTGGGGATCTCACCTCCAGGACCCCTGTTCTAATGAGCACCATAAAGGGGCCATAGTATTTCTAGGTCACTTTAAAGGGGTACTCCGCCCCTAGACATCTTATCTCCTATCTAAAGGATAGTGTGATATGGGGTATGAGATGCAGGGCAGATGGAATTACCCTTGGAGCAGATGGCATTAACCCCTTGTATTCGGGCGTGGTTTATCCTCAATACCACCCGAGGGTATACCGCTGGATCCTGGGCTAGCCGCGGGGACAATAATGGCTCCGACGCCAAGTTACGGACAAAGGTAGCTTTACTGAGTGACAGATGGTACAGTCTCTACAGTTCATCCAGGACCACGGAGGTGACCAGTGACTTCAGAGACCTTAAGGGCTTGCTGGGACTTGTAGTAGAAAGGGACAATTTAGTGCAGGCCACGGTGACTTGACAGATGACTTGACTTGACTTGACTGACTGACAATGCTGTGACTGTGGCTTACTTGTAGACTTGTAGCTTGTGGCTGCAGACTTGACTTGAGGCTCCTATGACTCCAGACTCTTAGGCTCGACTTCACCTCGGCAAAGACTCAAGAACTAAGAGAGAAGAGACTCATCCCAGGGCTTTTATAGGGGAGACCCTGGTGGGGTCCCATTGGTCACTCTTAAGTAACCTGGTCACTGATACCTCCTGGGTAACAATCACATGACAACTGAATGTTACGAAGGCAATGGGGGGAGCGCTGGAGATATGTACAGGTTTGTTTCTTCTTATAACAGACAGCCTGGGCATCTATATACAGTTATGGCCGTAAATGTTGGCACCCCTGAATTTTTTTTAGAAAATGAAGTATTTCTCACAGAAAAGGATTGCAGTAACACATGTTTTGCTATAAACATGTTTATTCCCTGTGTGTATTGGAACTAAACCAAAAAAGGGAGGAAAAAAAGCAAATTGGGCATAATGTCACCAAACTCCAAAAATGGACTGGACAAAATTATTGGCACCCTTTAAAAATTGTGGAAAAATAAGATTGTTTCAAGCATGTGATGCTCCTTTAAACTCACCTGGGGCAAGTGACAGGTGTGGGCAATATAAAAATCACACCTGAAAGCAGATAAAAAGGAGAGAAGTTCACTTAGTCTTGGCTTTGTATGCCTGTGTGTGCCACACTAAGCATGGACAACAGAAAGGGGAGAAGAGAACTGTCTGAGGACTTGAGAACCAAAATTGTGGAAAAACATCAACAATCTCAAGGTTACAAGTCCATCTCCAGAGATCTAGATTTGCCTTTGTCCACAGTGTGCAACATTATCAAGAAGTTTGCAACCCATGGCACTGTAGCTAATCTCTCTGGGCGTGGACGGAAGAGAAAAAATGATGAAAGGTGTCAACGCAGGATAGTCCGGATGGTGGATAAGCAACCCCAAACAAGTTCCAAAGATATTCAAGCTGTCCTGCAGGCTCAGGGAGCATCAGTGTTAGTGCAAACTATCCATCGACATTTAAATGAAATTAAACGCTATGGCAAGAGACCTAGGAGGACCCCACTGCTGACACAGAGACATAAAAAAGCAAGAATACATTTTGCCAAAATGAACTTGAGTAAGCCAAAATCCTTCTGGGAAAACGTCTTTTGGACAGATCAAACCAAGATAGAGCTTTTTGATAAAGCACATCATCATACTGTTTACTGAAAATGGAATGAGGCCTACAAAGAAAAGAACACAGTGCCTACAGTGAAATATGGTGGAGGTTCAATGATGTTTTGGGTTGTTTTGCTGCCTCTGGCACTGGGTGCCTTGAATGTGTACAAGGCATCATGAAATCTGAGGATTACCAACAGATTTTGGGTCGCACTGTACAGCCCAGTGTCAGAAAGCTGTGTTTGCGTCCGAGATCTTGGGTCTTCCAGCAGGACAATGACCCCAAACATATGTCAAAAAGCCCCCAGAAATGGATGGCAACAAGGCGCTGGAGAGTTCTGAAGTGGCAGCAATGAGTCCAGATCTAAATCCCATTGAACACCTGTGGAGAGATCTTAAAATTGGTGTTGGGAAAAGGCGCCTTCCAATAAGAGAGACCTGGAGCAGTTTACAAAGGAAGAGTGGCCCAACATTCCGGCTGAGAGGTGTAAGAAGCTTATTGATAGTTATAGAAAGTGACTGATTTCAGTTACATTTTCCAAAGGGTGTGCAACCAAATATTAAAGGAGAACTCCAGAATATAAAAATTGTCCCCCATACTGCCGGCAGTAAAAAAATAAAGATGTACATACCTTCCTCCGCTCTCCCAGGGCCTCCGGTAACCGTCTCCGGTCTCCGCCGCAATCCTCTTCCTGGTTGCTGGTGGTCGGCGAGTCATGCTGCACTCAGCCAATCACCGGCCACAGTGAAGTCCCGATTTGGCCGGCGATAGGCTGAGCGGCAGTGTTACGTTTTCGGCCCCGGCAGCAGGTGCCGGTGTAGTGAAGAATTTTGTGTCCTGAAGCGTTCTCACACTGCCACTCAGCCTATCGCCGGCCGAGTCGGGACTTCACTGCGGCCGTGATTGGCAGTGAGTGAGTACCGTATGACTCGCCAACCACCTGCAACCAGGAAGAGGATCGCGGCGTAGACCGGAGCCGGTTACCGGAGGCCCCGGGGGAGCGGAGGAAGGTATGTACATCTTTATTTCTTTTACTGCCGGCAGTATAGGGGACAATTTTTATATTCTGGAGTTCTCCTTTAATATTTGGTTGCACACCCTTTGGAAAATATAACTGAAATCAGTCACTTTCTATAACTATCAATAAGCTTCTTTTAAGTTAAGGGTGCCAATAATTTTGTCCAGCCCATTTTTGGAGTTTGGTGACATTATGTCCAATTTGCTTTTTTCCTCCCTTTTGTGGTTTAGTTCCAATACACACAAAGGGAATAAACATGTGTATAGCAAAACATGTGTTACTGCAATCCTTTTCTGTGAGAAATACTTCATTTTCTTGAAAAAATCCAGAGGTGCCAACATTTACGGCCACGACTGTAGATATATATATATATGTATATAAAGCCCTTCTCACCGACGAGTAAACCCTTTTAATATCGAGTTCCTTTAAACTTATTGGAAAAACAGAAGGTCCCAGTCAATAAAAATTTCTGGCTCTAAAATTAGGTGGTTGTTTCCAGCTCCAAAAAAATGATGTTCAAAAAACACATCTTCCCCAATTTTTTTGTGTTATTATTGTGCCAGAATCAGATGATTTGCAAATTGCATAATAGCATTTACTGTAGCACAAAAAAATAAAAAATAAAAAGCCTGAAAAAATATTTGAAAAAATGGCAGAAAATATATCTAAAATTGTATGCATTTGGGATAAGAAACGGACATCTTTTTGAGGTTGATCATTTGGATCAGAAAACTGAGTGCGCACTTAGCCTTAGGCTGGAATCACACATGCAGTTTTTGTGTCAGTTTATGATTCGCCTTTTATCATATAATGGAAAGACAGATATTTCCCCTCTTTTTTGTATCCACTTGTGTGTTTTGCTAAAAATATATGTATGATTCCAGCCTAAATCATACAGAATTTACAACAGAGGCTGCAAATGGAGCCTCAAACACATGAACAGAAAGCTGAAATATAACTGAGCCTGAAATATCTTCTGTCCTGTTATCTGAGCGTAGAGAATGAAGTTCTGGACCCTGCATGTGGAATGGAAAAAGGATTTATGAAGTAACTGGAGTCTATACTATTTTGCGTAGTTCAGTCATCTGCCAGGCTTAAAAAAAATAGAATCACAATGCAATACGCAGCTTTATGTAAAATCTAGATCTGGAATTGAAGGATTTCAAGTGAGAAAACAGATTTTTGTTCTGAAATCCCAATTCCTGTACTTTCAGTTTTACACTACCGTCTAAATGAGTTTACAAGGAAAAGAAAAAATGGCTGACTTCCACTACAACAGAAAAACCTCTTCCCGTTCAGAGAAAAGCCACCAATCTCATAAGGCCTAAGGTTAATTTCAGTATGTAATGAGATGTTTGACTTTTGACCTTCTATATTGACTTTAAAGTGGTAAAAGGAGATGAAGACAAAGTTTCTCCTTGTTTGTGCAAAAGTGCAAAATTTAACCCCTGCGCAGGATGATGGTCTGGTCGTGGGAAAAGGCTTCATGGGTAGAGATGAGTGAATCTTCCGAAATTTGTCTGGGATCCAATTTGCTCGATTCGACCATCAGATTTCATTCTGATTTAATGGTATGTCAGGAGCAGGGACTCCTTTCAAAGGCTGGAATCCCTGCTCCTGTACAATGAGTGGCCAAGCATACTTATGCATCATCACTCTCCTGAATGTACTTTTCATGGTGCCCCACGCCGATAGGGTGCCACACAATTCAACCATAACAAAACCCAAAAATTAGGATTTTGATGAATCTGAATTAAATTTGACGTTAATACAGTTTTTTTTCAGAATAAATTTGCTCATCTCTATTCATGGGAAAAGATTGGTTTGAGTTCACACCTGTACCATTAATAAAATTTTTCTGTTCTGTCATATGCTGAATGTATTGCACGACAAGTCACCAAAGGTGCCTGACAGACCAAATTGACTCGTAAAGGGGTTTGTCAAGTTCCATTTTGGTTTGCATAATTTTGACAGAAAGAGTACTGTTGCATGCTGTGTTGTTCAGTCAAATATGTTGGAATCTTCTTTGAAGCTTTCAATCCAGTTTTAGAGGTTGATGTACTTTCTAGTAATGTTGTAGCCGGTTGCCAGACCAGTACTGATCATTGGACTTGACTTAAAGGTATAGTCTGCCCCTAGACATATTTTCCCCTATCCAAAGGATAGGGGATAAGATGTCTGATCTCCCTGCTGCACTCGACGTTTGTTTAGAGCGTCGGGTGCAGCACCGTAGGCTTGTGACATCACAGCCACACCCCTCTTATGATGTCATGGCCACGCCCCCTCAATGCAAGTCTATGGGAGGGGCGTGGTGGACGTCACGCCCCCTCCCATAGACTTGCATTGAGGGGGTATGGCCATGATGTCACGAGCGGGGCGTGACCGTGATGTCACAAGCCTCCGCTTCGCACCGCCAGTCATCCAGCACGGAGCGAAGCAAACTCTGTGCATCAGATGTATAGGGTGCCGCAGCCGAGATCGGGGGAATCCCCATCGGCGGGACCCCCGTGATCAGGGGATAAGATGACATAAAGATACATTCTTATGCTCACAACTGTGCTTTGCTCATACGTAAATATTAGTTCTAAAATAGTGCCACCATGGCTCAAAGTAAGTGTCCTAAGCCTTCAGTGTTCCTTTGAAGTTTGAATTGCTACCTTACCAGTCTGTTGCCAACTAACTGCCTTGATCATGTGGTGCCCAGGTCAGAGGTTATCAAGATTCCTATTTATTTCCTAATTATCTGTCAGTTATTTTTTTATAGAAACTGTCTGATGTGCAAGTTCCATACTACTTCAAAGGGAATGTTATGTGGTTATGATTCACTGGTGTTCCTCTGACCAAGGCTTCATCTGAGACTAGTTTGTAATGAGCGAAAGAGCCAACTATAGACTATTGTGGAATTAGTCATACACTTTCTGTAGCTGGCCATACAGTAATGCAGACTGCCTTCTGCAATGGTAAGTCATGTGTGTAATGTCATTTGTGGTTAATTTATTATGGGGGCACAGAGAATGCAGATACACCTGGGACTTGAAGTCTAAGGGTGTCCATAGGGGCATATGCAGGATTACCTCAAAGGCGGGAAATTATCCCACCACATCATGACCACATATCACCATACTGCTACTAAATAAAAGAAGCACACATACTAATATCCCCCATACAGTTGTAAATACCAGCTCTACACAGTATTTGAAGACTGTATAAGAGAATACAGTACAGTTACATCCGGTGACTCTGTTTGGAGTCGGTCACCTTCCCTTTTGCATGTCCATGACCCAGGACAATTACTTTCAGCCACAACTTATCTCTGCTGTACCTGTTAGGCAAACAATTTAGGCACTGCACTTTATACACCACTTTTACTTTTCTCCCATCTGAATTGCTCCAAACTGTAATAATATTCCTTTGGTGTCCCCCACAGTTAGGTGAATAGATAAGTGGGTGTGGGGTAGGGGTAGGCAAGTTTAGCCAACAGGTAGGTTGACAGTATGTAGTTTCCCCAATTAGGTAGGCACAAATGGTATATAGTTCCCCAGTATGCAAATGCCCCAGTGGGTAGTTTCCTCCAAATATACAGTAAGTGCCCAAGTAGGCATATAGGCCCCCAGTAAGGAGTTTTCCTAGTTTATAGGCCCCCAGTAGGTAGTTTCTCCCAGTAGGTAGCCCCCCCGCCCCCATAGTTAGTTTCCCCCTTTATGTAGGCCCCCAGTAGGTAGTTTCCCCTTGTACAGAGGCCCCATCGCCAAGCTTAACACAAACAAACAAACATCCTGCGCCCTAAGCGCACTTCCTCAGGCTGCCGATCTGCGCCTCCGCTCACAGGTGCGTATTAAATAGACAAAAATACTCACTTCTCCTGGCTCCCCTAAAGTTTAAATGAATTCGGAGAGAAGAACGACCTGTTCTAAACAAACATTTAGTGTCTCTCGAGCTATCGCTCGCATTGTAGGTATTCTTTCCTCTTCTATTCAAGCAATATTTTCTGCACCTCTCCGTTATCGAGCCCTTCAACGTCTCAAGGCTCAACATTCGGAAACCAAGGAAGAATTCCTTTGGTGGCTCCAACATATACAGTCTTGGAATGGGAAAGCAACGGGAGAGTATAGAATCAGATGCCAGCCACCTAGGTTGTGGCTCCCTTTCCACAGGAGGGAAATGGTCTGAGCAGGTTTCTTTGCCCTCAAAAGTTTCACCAAAGATCAAACTTACTGTTGTATTCTTCTGCGGATGGACAATGTGTCCGCAGTACAATATATCAACTGGTTAGGAGGCACCAGATCAAGAATGTTAGCCAACATCGCAAAATAATTTTGCCATTTTTGTCTGGACAGACATATTGTATTAAAAGCAGAATACCTTCCAGGGGTATCAAACTCCATAGCAGATTGGAACACTCATTTTTTAACAGACTACAGCGACTGGAAACTAGATCCACTCATTTTCAATCAACTCAATCACCTATGGGGTCCCATTCATTTGGATCTTTTTGCATCCTGACTGAATCGTCAACTGCCTCATTTTTACAGTTGGCATCTGGATCCGGAATCTCAGGGCACAGATGCATTACCACAGATTTGGCCCTCAAGAACGCTATATGCATTTCCTCCATTTGCTCTGATATCGAGAACACTCTTTTTAACCAGAATCCAGAAATCCACTTTGATTTTGATAACCCGATTATGGCCAACTCAAACGTGGTTTCCTCAGATCTTGAGAATGTCCATAGACTTCCCTCGCATTCTTCCGAATCATCACTCACTACTTTTAGATCAGTCAGGAAACCCTCATCCACTCATTGTGTCGGGTCTACTATCCCTAGTAGCTTGGTTCATTTCCAGGAATCAGAACGTGACCTCGAAATTTCTCAATCAGCTAGAAACATCCTCTCAGATGTTTGGGCCCCAGGTACCAGATCAGCTTATAACTCAGCCTGGAAAATTTGGTCTAATTGGTGCACACAATGGGCATTGGATCCCATACATGCACCTTTAAACCAAATAATAAATTTTCTCTCTCATTCTTTTGAAGATTGCCTGAATGGAAGCAGAAATAATCCTACAATATGAGCAATGGCTTGTAGGGACACTTATTGTTTGTTCAAAAGGGATCGCATTGAATTCAAAATTATTTTTAATTTCTTGGGGGAAGACTCAGTATGGCTGATTGAGTATTGATCAGGAATCCAAAAAATTCCACTTCTTTTGAAGGTTCAAGAACGGACTTCTCGAGATTGATTAGAAATCCGAGATTGGTAAGTAAGGTTAGTGTACAATGTAAGTGAAGATGAATGAGATTTAAAGAATCGGCCATGATGAGAATATGGTCCAGATATATTATAAGATGAACTCCTCGAGCCCTCAAAATAGTGATTACTGGTTTCAATAATTTTGTAAAGCACCAAGGGGCTGAGGTGATGGTAAAGGACAAAATTGTTAAAAATTTTAGAACTTTTAGCTGGTTCTTTTGCCCTCAAGAGTTTCGCCAAAGACAAGTAACATTGTTGTATTCTACTGCGGATGGACAACATTCCTATGGTACAATACATCAATCGACTAGTAGGTACAAAATCGAAAATGTTAGCCAATATCGCAAAATATTGTTGCCACTTTTGTCTGAATCAAAACATTATTTTGAACGCAGAATACCTCCCAGATTTGTCCAACTCCATAGCTGACTGGAACTCTTGTTTCCTGATCGACAACAAAACTCTTGAGGGCAAAAGAACTAGCCAAAAGTTGGCATTAACACCTTGTATTCGTGACGCCAGGGCATGGTTTATCCTCAATACCACCTGAATACCGCTGGATCCTGGGCTAGGCACGGGGGCAATAATGACTCTGACTCCAAGTTATGGATATCGGTAGCTTTACTGAGGTTAGACATGTGGAAAAGTTTTCCATTTTCTGTTTCCTTTTCTAGGCCGCAGACACCTTCATACCTGCAGCCACAAGATGCGGGGAGCATCTCTTCCTTCGGGATGTAGACGCATTGGAATAAATTACATCATGATATGCATGTGCATCATGATGGAAGATACTTTTCAGGCTTATAGTGGCCACAGGCATGAAGCTGCCTGCAGCCTAGAGGAGTAGCGCATTCAACCAGAGTAGTCAACCGTAGGACACCCATACAGTTTATAGGGGCTTACTGGGGCATTTAAAACCTAGAAGCCACCCCCATGCATATGTTCATGAGGGTCGAGGAGCTCTAAGTGCGTTACCTAAGTTCCATGACTCTCTGATTACGATGCCAGGAATCTATGCCTATTGGCGGGATGTCAAGGTAAAATAGTTTGCATGGCACCTTTCTTATGGAAACAACACTACACCTAGCTCAAATCTATTGAAGTGACACAACTTGTGAGCCGGGGTGATGTTGTTTTCAAAAGAAAGCAGCCATGTTTTTCTAATCCAGAATAACCCCTTCAACAAGTAACCTATGTGTGAATCTATGGCTCCATATCTCCTTTGTAGTTGTTGGCCATCTTTTCAATAGGTTAGACTGCATTCCAGTTACTTGGGGCAGAACTCACACATAGACATCTTAGGTTACATTCCAACCAGTTAACCAACCTCTCAATGATTCGGTGACACTTGTTTTCATGTTTTCACTGCATATATTGGTGGAAAAACATGAGAAAGCGCCATTTGTGGGATTCCATTGTCTTCTTGCTAGCAAAACAAGTTGACGAAATGCTTTTTTGTTGTTCTTTACTATAAGGAGTATGCTTTTTTTTTTCTACTCAGGATAGGTAGCTGTGTTTTACCATTACAAAGTCTTATTTCAGGTACGACTAAAAGTTACATACTAATGTCAGAACCAGACAGTTTTACAGAGAGGAAGGGCGCTGCTTATCTCTTCTGCAGAAAAAGTCTCTTTTCCATACTCTTTAAAGGGGTAATCCAGTGAAATTTTTTTTTTAAATCAACTGGTACCAAAAAGTTAAACAGATTTGTAAATTGCTTCTATTTAAAAATCTTAAAGGGGTATTCCGGGATCTAAGCTTTTATCCCCTATCCAGAAGATAGGGGATACAATGTCTGATCACGGGGGGACCCCCCACGAGCTCCCTGCAGCACCCGTATTGTATGCGGGCCTGTGTCTCCAGTGTCGGAAACTGGAGACATGACGTAATGTCGCGCACCCCGTGACGCCACGCCCCCTCCGTTCATGTCTATGGGAGGGGGCGTAATATTCAAGAAAATTGCAACCTGTAGTGTAGTATTCTTGCTATAAAAATACCAGAACCTGAACTGACCCCATTAGAGGGATCCAGCTGAATTGGGACTTTTAAAATACTGATCCATTTTAGCTGTTACGGCACAGTTCTGAACAGAACCCAAGATGCTAATAAGAGTCATAGAAACTGAGAAGCCTTTATGGACATATGCTGTCTATTTAGGGTATGTTCACACATACTGTATATGCTGCAGATTTTACGCTGGGAATTGTCTCAGATTTTAGGTTGTGTATAAAAAAAAATTACATAAAATCAGCATAAAATCTGCTTGATGACCAGAGTTTGATGATCAGTTGTCAGTTTGTGGTATCACCAAGTGGTCAGGCATATATACGCATCCTTAATATGCCTGTGTGAAGCTGGCCTAACCAATCTCCCAGGAAGGCCTATACTTTTGAGAATATCGTCCCCTACATCCCAATCTACTCACCTGTTCCGTTCCCCGGCTGTCACGTCCTGGCGCGCACTGCTCCGCTCTCTAGGGCACGCGCGTGCCGGCTCTCTAAGATTTAAAGGGCCAGTGCACCACTAATTGGTGCCTGGTCCAACCAGTGTAATTGGCTTCCATCTGCTCCAGGCTTATTTAAACCCACTTCCCCTTCCTGTCCTTGCCGGATCTTGTTGCCTCAGTGCCTAGTGAAAGCGTTTTTGTGTATGCCCTTACCAGTGTTACCAGACCTTCTGCCGTTGCCCTTGACTACGAACCTTGCCGCCTTCCCTGACCTTCTGCTACGTCTGACCTCGCCTCTGTCTAGTCCTCCTGTCCCACGCCACTCTCAGCAGTCAGTGAGGTTGAGCCGTTACCGGTGGACACGACCTGGTTGCTACCGCCGCAGCAAGACCATCCCGCTTTGCGGCGGGCTCTGGTGAAAACCAGTAGCAACTTAGAACCGGTCCTCCGGTACGGTCCACGCCAATCCCTCTCTGACACAGAGGATCCACCTTCAGCCTGCCGAATCCTGACACTGTGTAAAGCAACCAATGTGTCTAATTTTTGGCTTCCTAACCACCCCCAGCGGCCATCAGGGGCCCAGTGAGATACGTGCAACTATGCAACATTTATGGCATATCTTGATATAGATATGACTTTATTTTCCTAGACGATAACACGACTTTAATTTTGTCCTTTTTTTTTTTTTTTTTTGTATATTGAAATATGGGATGACATATTCAACAATTGCCAGAAGTAGCTCTCAAACCAGTTTATGGTTCTCTTTACATATGGAGCGCTTTATGTCGCAATTCATTACATACGGTATTCTGTTAATACTTTGTTGCAGATTTTCCATGATGCGTCTTAGCAGCAGACTTTATGAGAATCCCCCACTCACATATACCAGGTGTAATGCTGCAGAGTGAATACAGCCAGGCCTGTCTTTTCAGCCATACTGCATAGGCCTGATCCCTGAAGGCTGTTGCTAGGAGACCGCTCCACAGACATGCAGGAAATGTCTGCTCGGAGCAGCTGCATTAAGCCCCCCACTCCTACCGACATGTACTCAATGCCTTGAGGGGGCTTTAACTCTCCAAGAGGGTGTGGGAAGGTTATGAATCCCAGTGGGAGACTGAAGTGGAGGTCAGACGTCCTGATATGTAATGTTTTCAAAGGAACCATAGTATTGTTTAATACTTACTATGTCGCCCTACCTAAAACTCGATAGGGCTCTGCGCACACAGGCCCTCATTTACTTAGAAAATCGGGTTGTAAGTCTATCTTGCTTTCTTACCCGACTGCTTTTTTTCCCTGGTATTTATTATTATGTCGCATCCTGTTTGTCGCACGTGGTTTTTTTTGGTTTTGGTTTCCAACTCCTCTGAGATGTCGGGAAAAAATCCACAACAATTCAACAAATTTGGGTTGGAAACCTTTATAAATATGTGGGAAAGCTCAGAAATGTCGGGTTACTCCCCTTTTTTGGGTTTGGGAGAATCCACATCGGGTCCGTCGGGAAAAAATGTTGCATCGTGTCGCAGACTGGCGCACGATGTCTGCGACATGTCGCAGACAAAGATGCGCCAAAAAAACCCGACAAAACAAGTCGGGTTTAGAATAGTAAATGAGGGCCACAGTGTTCAAAGCTGCTGACAGAGATATAAAGTACATCAGGAAGATTTCCTAGCGTATATCTATATATTGGCATACAGCGACATACATCGTCCATAGCATCCCAAATTAAAAATGTATACTGTATTGTATATTGTTTATCTTATTAATTTTTTTTTTTTTTTGCAGTGGCCCTCTGTACTTTCCTGTATTTACACAGTAGAAAAAAAAAAAGAAAAAAAAATTTTGCGCCAAAATTTTGGTGTGAAAAATCTAGACCACATTTTCAAATAGCTTTGTGCCGCGGGTTACACTGTTCACGTCAGTTTTGTAAAAGTGGGCGTGTCCACGTAAATTGTCTGCGTTACATCATATTTTCAAAGGGGTGAGAGTCCAGTTTACATCAAAGGTGTTATTTAAGTAATTATAAAAAAAAAAGAAATAATTTTTATTGAAAAATGTTATAAAAAAATATATATGTATATAAATTTTTTCCTTGGTCACTGCACTTGGTCACATTTAAGCTCAGAAATGTTTTATTTATACAGTTATTGCTTGTCTGGGCACTAGTAACCATGGAATATTTTGTGAGAGGTTTCGGACAGAATTTTCTAGGGTGTAAAATTTGGTGCAAAAATCGGAATTTTGCGCCCGATTTCCCCCCCCCCCCCCAAAAAAAACAATATGGCTGAAAAAAAATTTGGGGCATGAAAAAACTATCAAAAGTGGCGCGAAAATTAATTTTCACATATTTTCAAAGCAGCACAAGAGACCTTTGAAAATGTGAGGACAAAAAAAAGGGTGAATAATATCGCTGGGACAGAAATTACAGTAGTTTTTGGGAATCTCCCCCACAGTCTTCACAGAGTTTTGTACTGTGTTCCGTGGCTGTTAGGCATAGTCCACTCAGTGTTATTGGCGTCCATATTAGGTATACTTCGGTATCTTGTTAAAAAAAAGGGATGCCGATGTGACCTGCTGCAGCCCCTGATTGACTGATAGACCAGGTCCACATTTTTGTTTTGCCTGGATAACCCTTATAGGACATTATGGTTCTACATTATCAATAATAATATATCAATAGGATGTTCCAGAAATGTATGATACGTGGCGGTCTGATAATGGGTGCCAACACCAATCACCAACATAAAGTGCTGAGCTGATGTCTCATGAGTAAAGACAAGTGGGGACGACATGACCCAGGTCATGGCATTGATTAAAAGATCCTGGCTAGGAAAGACTGGTCTATATAGAGGACAGGAGCTTCTTCAGGGTCCTGTACAGTACACACAAAATGGAGCCGCCCTTACCGGTGTCCAAAGGAGCAGCTAACCCTGGCACAGGTAAAGAGTAATACAGAACATGTAGCACATCCCTGTATTGTAGGGAGGCTCTACCAGACAGTCAGTGCATGCACTTTAGTAGTACAGGTGTAAATTTCCATTCTGATTGGTCAGTTCTTCCAGCCATTGACAAGTGTCACAGATCTGGACTATCCATAGCATTGTATGTTGAGTCTGGTTTCAAGTTACAGTGGTCCAGAAAAGACCATCGTATGTTGAAACTATTGTATGTTGAGGCCATTGTAATTTGAGGGATCACTGTATATAAAATTCTACGTATGTGTGTATGTGTTTTATATATGTATGTTCCAGCATAACTTCTTGCTGGATATATTTAGATAAAATTTAGTACACATGTTACTGTTACGCCGAGCGCTCCGGGTCCCCGCTCCTCCCCGGAGCGCTCGCAACATCCTCGCTACGGCAGCGCCCCGGTCAGATCCACTGACCGGGTGCGCTGCGATACCGCCTCCAGCCGGGATGCGATTCGCGATGCGGGTGGCGCCCGCTCGCGATGCGCACCCCGGCTTCCGTACCTGACTCGCTCTCCCTCGGTCCTGTCCCGGCGCGCGCGGCCCCGCTCCCTAGGGCGCGCGCGCGCCGGGTCTCTGCGATTTAAAGGGCCACTGCGCCACTGATTGGCGCAGTGGTTCCAATTAGTGTCTTCACCTGTGCACTCCCTATGTATACCTCACTTCCCCTGCACTCCCTCGCCGGATCTTGTTGCCCTTGTGCCTAGTGAAAGCGTTCCCTTGTGTGTTCCTAGCCTGTGTTCCAGACCTCCTGCCGTTGCCCCTGACTACGATCCTTGCTGCCTGCCCCGACCTTCTGCTACGTCCGACCTTGCTTTTGTCTACTCCCTTGTACCGCGCCTATCTTCAGCAGTCAGAGAGGTTGAGCCGTTGCTAGTGGATACGACCTGGTTACTACCGCCGCAGCAAGACCATCCCGCTTTGTGGCGGGCTCTGGTGAACACCAGTAGTAACTTAGAACCGGTCCACTAGCACGGTCCACGCCAATCCCTCTCTGGCACAGAGGATCCACCTCCTGCCAGCCGGCATCGTGACAGTAGATCCGGCCATGGATCCCGCTGAAGTTCCTCTGCCAGTTGTCGCCGACCTCACCACGGTGGTCGCCCAGCAGTCACAACAGATAGCGCAACAAGGCCATCAGCTGTCTCAACTGACCGTGATGCTTCAGCAGCTACTACCACAGCTTCAGCAATCATCTCCTCCGCCAGCTCCTGCACCTCCTCCGCAGCGAGTGGCCGCTTCCAGCCTACGACTATCCTTGCCGGATAAATTTGATGGGGACTCTAAGTTTTGCCGTGGCTTTCTTTCACAATGTTCCCTGCACTTGGAGATGATGTCGGACCAGTTTCCTACTGAAAGGTCTAAGGTGGCTTTCGTAGTCAGCCTTCTGTCTGGAAAAGCTCTGTCATGGGCCACACCGCTCTGGGACCGCAATGACCCCGTCACTGCCTCCGTACACTCCTTCTTCTCGGAAATTCGAAGTGTCTTTGAGGAACCTGCCCGAGCCTCTTCTGCTGAGACTGCCCTGCTGAACCTGGTCCAGGGTAATTCTTCCGTTGGCGAGTACGCCATACAATTCCGTACTCTTGCTTCCGAATTATCCTGGAATGATGAGGCCCTCTGCGCGACCTTTAAAAAAGGCCTATCCAGCAACATTAAAGATGTTCTGGCCGCACGAGAAATTCCTGCTAACCTACATGAACTCATTCATCTAGCCACTCGCATTGACATGCGTTTTTCCGAAAGGCGTCAGGAGCTCCGCCAGGATATGGACTTTGTTCGCACGAGGCGTTTTTTCTCCCCGGCTCCTCTCTCCTCTGGTCCTCTGCAATCCGTTCCTGTGCCTCCCGCCGTGGAGGCTATGCAAGTTGACCGGTCTCGCCTGACACCTCAAGAGAGGACACGACGCCGCATGGAGAATCTCTGCCTGTACTGTGCCGGTACCGAACACTTCCTGAAGGATTGTCCTATCCGTCCTCCCCGCCTGGAAAGACGTACGCTGACTCCGCACAAAGGTGAAACAGTCCTTGATGTCAACTCTGCTTCTCCACGTCTTACTGTGCCTGTGCGGATATCTGCCTCTACCTTCTTCTTCTCCACTAAGGCCTTCTTGGATTCCGGATCTGCAGGAAACTTTATTTTGGCCTCTCTCATCAACAGGTTCAACATCCCAGTGACCAGTCTCGCCAGACCCCTCTACATCAATTGCGTTAACAATGAAAGATTGGACTGTGCCGTGCGTTACCGCACGGAACCCCTCCTAATGTGCATCGGACCTCATCACGAAAAAATTGAGTTTTTGGTCCTCCCCAATTGCACTTCCGAAATTCTCCTTGGACTACCATGGCTTCAACGCCATTCCCCTACCCTTGATTGGTCCACAGGGGAGATCAAGAGCTGGGGTACCTCTTGTTTCAAAGACTGCCTTAAACCGGTTCCCAGTACTCCCTGCCGTGACCCTGTGGTTCCCCCTGTAACCGGTCTCCCTAAGGCCTATATGGACTATGCTGACGTATTTTGCAAAAAACAAGCTGAGACTTTACCTCCTCACAGGCCTTATGACTGTCCTATTGACCTCCTTCCGGGCACTACTCCACCCCGGGGCAGAATTTATCCTCTGTCCGCCCCAGAGACTCTTGCTATGTCTGAATACATCCAGGAAAATTTAAAAAAGGGGTTTATCCGCAAATCCTCCTCTCCTGCCGGAGCTGGATTTTTCTTTGTGTCCAAGAAAGATGGCTCCCTACGTCCTTGCATTGACTACCGCGGACTTAATAAAATCACGGTAAAGAACCGCTACCCCCTACCTCTTATCTCTGAACTCTTTGATCGCCTCCAAGGTGCCCACATCTTTACCAAACTGGACTTAAGAGGTGCTTATAATCTCATCCGCATCAGGGAGGGGGACGAATGGAAAACTGCATTTAACACTAGAGATGGACACTTTGAGTATCTGGTCATGCCCTTTGGCCTGTGCAACGCCCCTGCCGTCTTCCAAGACTTTGTTAATGAAATTTTTCGTGATCTCTTATATTCCTGTGTTGTTGTGTATCTGGACGATATTCTGATTTTTTCTGCCAACTTAGAAGAACACCGCCAGCATGTCCGCATGGTTCTTCAGAGACTTCGAGACAATCAACTTTATGCCAAAATGGAGAAATGTCTGTTTGAATGTCAATCTCTTCCTTTCCTAGGATACTTGGTCTCTGGCCAGGGACTACAAATGCATCCAGATAAACTCTCTGCCGTCTTAGATTGGCCACGCCCCTCCGGACTCCGTGCTATCCAACGTTTTTTGGGGTTCGCCAATTATTACAGACAATTTATTCCACATTTTTCCACCATTGTGGCTCCTATCGTGGCTTTAACCAAGAAGAATGCCAATCCTAAGTCCTGGCCTCCTCAAGCGGAAGACGCTTTTAAACGGCTCAAGTCTGCCTTTTCTTCTGCTCCCGTGCTCTCCAGACCTGACCCATCTAAACCCTTCCTATTGGAGGTTGATGCCTCCTCAGTGGGAGCTGGAGCGGTCCTTCTACAAAAAAACTCTTCCGGGCATGCTGTTACTTGTGGGTTTTTTTCTAGGACCTTCTCTCCGGCGGAGAGGAACTACTCCATCGGGGATCGAGAGCTACTGGCCATTAAATTAGCACTTGAGGAATGGAGGCATCTGCTGGAGGGATCAAAATTTCCAGTTATCATTTACACCGATCACAAGAATCTCTCCTATCTCCAGTCTGCCCAACGGCTGAATCCTCGCCAGGCCAGGTGGTCTCTGTTCTTTGCCCGTTTTAATTTTGAAATTCACTTTCGCCCTGCCGACAAGAACATTAGGGCCGATGCTCTCTCTCGTTCCTCGGATGCCTCGGAAGTAGAGCTCTCTCCGCAACACATCATTCCTCCTGACTGCCTGATCTCCACTTCTCCAGCCTCCATCAGGCAAACTCCTCCAGGGAAGACCTTTGTCTCTCCACGCCAACGCCTCGGAATCCTCAAATGGGGTCACTCCTCCCATCTCGCAGGCCATGCGGGCATCAAGAAATCCTTGCAACTCATCTCTCGTTTCTATTGGTGGCCGACTCTGGAGACGGATGTTGTTGATTTTGTGCGGGCCTGCACTGTCTGTGCCCGGGATAAGACTCCTCGCCAGAAGCCTGCTGGTCTCCTTCATCCTCTGCCTGTCCCCGAACAGCCTTGGTCTCTGATTGGTATGGACTTTATTACAGACTTACCCCCATCCCGTGGCAACACTGTTGTTTGGGTGGTCGTTGATCGATTTTCCAAGATGGCGCATTTTATTCCTCTTCCTGGTCTTCCTTCAGCGCCTCAGTTGGCAAAACAATTTTTTGTACACATTTTTCGTCTTCACGGGTTGCCCACGCAGATCGTCTCGGATAGAGGCGTCCAATTCGTGTCAAAATTCTGGAGGGCTCTCTGTAAACAACTCAAGATTAAATTAAACTTTTCTTCTGCTTATCATCCTCAATCCAATGGGCAAGTAGAAAGAATTAACCAGGTCCTGGGTGATTATTTACGGCATTTTGTTTCCTCCCGCCAGGATGACTGGGCAGATCTTCTACCATGGGCCGAATTCTCGTACAACTTCAGAGTCTCTGAATCTTCTTCCAAATCCCCATTTTTCGTGGTGTACGGCCGTCACCCTCTTCCCCCCCTCCCTACTCCTTTGCCCTCTGGTTTGCCCGCTGTGGATGAAATAACTCGTGATCTTTCCACCATATGGAAAGAGACCCAAAATTCTCTCTTACAGGCTTCATCGCGCATGAAAAAGTTTGCCGATAAGAAAAGAAGAGCTCCCCCCATTTTTTCTCCCGGAGACGAGGTATGGCTCTCCGCTAAATATGTCCGCTTCCGTGTTCCCAGCTACAAATTGGGACCACGCTATCTTGGTCCTTTCAAAATCTTGTGCCAAATTAATCCTGTCTCTTACAAACTTCTTCTTCCTCCTTCTCTTCGTATTCCTAATGCCTTTCATGTCTCTCTTCTTAAACCACTCATCATCAACCGTTTCTCTCCCAAACTTATTTCTCCTACTCCTGTCTCCGGTTCTTCAGACATCTTCTCCGTAAAGGAGATACTCGCCTCCAAAAAGGTCAGAGGAAAAACTTTTTTTTTAGTTGACTGGGAGGGCTGTGGTCCTGAAGAGAGATCCTGGGAACCTGAGGACAATATCCTAGATAAAAGTCTGGTCCTCAGGTTCTCAGGCTCTAAGAAGAGGGGGAGACCCAAGGGGGGGGGGGTACTGTTACGCCGAGCGCTCCGGGTCCCCGCTCCTCCCCGGAGCGCTCGCAACATCCTCGCTACGGCAGCGCCCCGGTCAGATCCACTGACCGGGTGCGCTGCAATACCGCCTCCAGCCGGGATGCGATTCGCGATGCGGGTGGCGCCCGCTCGCGATGCGCACCCCGGCTTACGTACCTGACTCGCTCTCCCTCGGTCCTGTCCCGGCGCGCGCGGCCCCGCTCCCTAGGGCGCGCGCGCGCCGGGTCTCTGCGATTTAAAGGGCCACTGCGCCACTGATTGGCGCAGTGGTTCCAATTAGTGTCTTCACCTGTGCACTCCCTATGTATACCTCACTTCCCCTGCACTCCCTCGCCGGATCTTGTTGCCCTTGTGCCTAGTGAAAGCGTTCCCTTGTGTGTTCCTAGCCTGTGTTCCAGACCTCCTGCCGTTGCCCCTGACTACGATCCTTGCTGCCTGCCCCGACCTTCTGCTATGTCCGACCTTGCTTTTGTCTACTCCCTTGTACCGCGCCTATCTTCAGCAGTCAGAGAGGTTGAGCCATTGCTAGTGGATACGACCTGGTTACTACCGCCGCAGCAAGACCATCCCGCTTTGCGGCGGGCTCTGGTGAACACCAGTAGTAACTTAGAACCGGTCCACTAGCACGGTCCACGCCAATCCCTCTCTGGCACAGAGGATCCACCTCCTGCCAGCCGGCATCGTGACAGTTACTAATCAAATTAAATATAGTAGAGTTTAGGGATGTCCCGATACTGACAATCTCTGCAGCCTGAGAGTGAAACAGCGAAGTCTGGACAGTTAAATCATACTTTACCACAATGTCAGTCTGGCGGCAGGATGTTTATAACTCTCAGGTAGGAAGACTGGGCAATGCCGGATACTGATATAGTTCACTATAATGGAGAAGAACCATGCATGTGCATCTGCCTGTTAGCAGGGGACATGGGATTTTAGGATTGGTGGGGATCCTGGTAGTGAAATCCTTATCAACATCACACAATTATGAGATATATTTAATCAGTAGCATACGTAGATAAGGTATACCTGATCTGAGGAATAGGGGGTCCCCCCCTCGAAACGCATCACTTCTTTGAATTTGTTTAATCAAATGAACATTCCTGCTAAAGGTTACCTCAGGATCTCTTTGACTCATTTCCACCATCTGATGACCAAGCTGGCAGCGCCTGGAATATACAGGTCTGTTTCTTCTCCCATATTGTAATTCCTATCAGGATAAGTGTACACTTGTTCCTGGGACCCTCCAGCTCAGAAGCAACTTGGACATCTTCGAGTACCCCTTACGGGGTGATATGCGCAATTTCTAACTTGTTGAGGTGAGCAGCCACCTATAAGAGTCGTGGGTCTCCCACATACATACGGTTGTGACCCGCAATACCAGGGGTAATACACAAGGCGCCGTTCTCAGTTTTCTTTTTTCCTTTATTACCATTTAAAAAATGGCAGTTTCCACAGGCCCCTTGTGAATGAAGTGGTAATGCACTTGCATGGCCACTGCTACAGTCACCACTAACAGAGATGGCGCTTCGTTTTTTCTGTCGGTCTCATAGAAGTGAATGAAGTGGTGGTCAGCCAAGCCCACTACTGCTCTGTTTACACTGGGCACTCAGAGACTGCTATTTTCTTGATCAGCGGTGGTCCTGACAGTCAGACCCCCAGTGATCACTTATAATTTATCCTAAGGCAGGACACTGCTATAAGTGGGCCAACCCATCTAAAGTATTTTATATATATATATATATATATATATATATATTTCCTATGTGTGTCCGTTGGGAAACATTTCCAGTGGTAGCATGACATTAAAGGATTGCTATATATGCAATATTAAAATATATTTAAAGGGGTTCTCCACCATAAGGTGATTTTAGTATGTACCTGGCATACAGTAATGGACATGCTTAGGAAGGATCTGCGCTTGTCTTGGGGCTAAATGGCTATGTTGTCAGATTACCATAACACTGTGGCTAGCTTTTTGTGAAATTGTATTTCCTGTTTGACTTTTCTTTTTTTGACTACAAATCCCACAATTCCATTTTCCTCCCTCCCACACATCAGCCACCCCACCCATTGAAACAAAAATGAGCTGCATCCATTCAAAGACCTGTGGTTTTCAATCAGGGTGCCTACAGCTGTTGCATTAGTTGCAGATTGATCTCTCTCCCACCAAGCGATGGCTCCACCCATTGAAGCAGACAGGTTCCCTGTCATCAGCTGACTAGTGATGTCAGGTCTCGGCAGCATTGCAACCTGGGAAAAATCTGAGACAACAGTCATTTTGTATGCTGATACAAATAAATATCGGGGTGAAAATCACAGAAGAATTGTGAGAAAACCGTCACACACAGGTACAGACACTATATTATGAACTACACTAACTTTACAGCCCCTGTGGCATAGTCAAATAAAATAAATCCCCGGAATACCCTTTTAAGTGACCCAAAGAGTTGAACTTTCTTATGTTTTTACTTTCATAATACACAGTACAATACTTAGTACTAATTGTATGGATGCGAAAGGTTTGTGCATATACAATGCTGAAAGAGTTGCCAGTCAGATTTATTAGCCTAGAGAAATTTGCCATTGTTAATTGCAGATTTCTCTGCGTTGATGTCATTGCTTCTTGTGTGTTGCCATTGTAAGTTTTGCAATGCCATATTAATACCATACAACAGCAAGTTGATTCCAGGGTGGCCTTTTGTTGTTGTGGATCAAGGGCGTGGATCCAGCCTATTTACTACTGTTGGGCAGTGCTGCGTGTGGCACTATTGCTGGCACTCTCTCCCCACACATACAATCGTCTGCATCTAGAAGGAAGTGGAGAATCCTCCCATCGAGTCAGGGAGTGGCTCGGCCTTTTAAACTCGTAAACCGGTTTTGCCAATATAATGTGACAGGTTAAAATGCAGCCTCTGAATTATAAACATGAGCTCATACATGTTATAATTTCCTGATGCTGTAGCCAGCTCCCTGATGACATTACGATAGGAGAAAGTACAATTTTGTTTAGACGATTCTAACATTTTTGCTAATACAACTCAGTCGTATAATGAATTTGCATTCTTATTTAATTTCCTTTTCAATGACTGTTATTTCCTATTGTGTATAGCCATATGGGTCCAAGCACAGGAAGGAGGAAAACATCATCTGGGACTATAATTTCTGGTGGCCATAAGGCTAGTGATACACGGTATCTAGAGTTGCGATCTTGCATTGTGACATTAAATCTAATAATTGTCATTTTGGTTGCGTTGTATTGCCGACCTGATGTGACCTGAGGGATTCATGGTCCCAGGTTACAACTTGCATGAGACTTTGCTGACATTGACCTCAATAGTTAGTTAGTTAGTTAGTTATGTGCGACTACTACCGGCTTGCAGCTTCTCTTCAATTTGGCTCTTTTTTTGCAGCCAAATTGCAATTTTTAACATAGTGACAGCAAATTATATATATATATATATATATATATATATATATATATGTGTACATATACATATACATACATATATATATATATATAAAGATCACTCATGGGTGTGCATACGGCACTGAGGACGTGGGAGGATCTCTACAGATTACTGGGGAACGCTGCTGAGAGTACTATGGTGCTCTGGCTTATGGATAAGTGTTCATGGTAATCCAACATAGAAGGTAATAGAAATAAAGCCGGCACTCACCGTTCTTCTCAAAATTCTTGCTTTATTGTGCTTCACATAAATTCAGGGGTAGGGAACAGACGTGGGGGGATTACCTATGTAATCCCCCCACGTCTGTTCCCTACCCCTGAATTTATGTGAAGCACAATAAAGCAAGAATTTTGAGAAGAACGGTGAGTGCCGGCTTTATTTCTATTACCTTCTATGTTGGATTACATATATATATATATATATATATATATATATATATATTGGTGCAAATCAAAAAATGTTGCAGTTTCTTGTAATACTTTTTTTGTTGAACTAACATTTTTTGATTTGCATCTGCATCACTGGACTAATATGGCTACTCAAATGTACTACATATATATATATATATATATATATATATATATACACAGTGACCCCTCGACCTACAATGGCCCCGACATACGATAATTTCAACATGCGATGGCCTCTCAGAGGCCATCGCATGTTGAAGGCAGCATCAACATACGATGCTTTTGTATGTCGGGGCCATCGCAGAAACGGCTATCCGGCAGCGCAGACTGCTTCAGCTGCCACCGGATAGCCGTTTACGGTGCCCTGTGAGCTCTGGTGATGTCTCTTACCTGTCCTCGGGGCTCCGGAGCGTCCACTTCGGGATCCCCTGCATCGTCGCCACTCTCCATCGAAGTCATCACGTCGCTGCGCACGCCGTCCCGTCATCCAATAGGAGCGGCATGCGTAGCGACGTGATGGCGGCGACGGAGAGCGAGGATCCCGGGGAAGCAGAGGCCTTGCTGGAGCGTCGGGGACATCCCCGGGGATGCGGCGACAGCGATGGACAGTGGTGACGAGCGGTGACAGTTCGGAGCGGCGGGGACAGGTGAGTACAACTTTCTCTAACAGTGGTCTACAACCTGTGGACCTCCAGATGTTGCAAAACTACAACACCCAGCATGCCCGGACAGCCAACGGCTGTCCGGGCATTGCTGGGTGTTGTAGTTTTGCAACATCTGGAGGTCCGCAGGTTGTAGACCACTGTCCTATACTTTACATTGCACGGATCCCTCAACATACGATGGTTTCAACAAATGAGGGTCCGTTTGGAATGGATTACCATCGTATGTTGAGGGACCACTGTATGTATATGTCACAATGTAAAGCCTAAAGGTGCCCATACATTGTCAATAACTGTCAGCTGAACTGTTTCCCGACCTCCCCATACACATGAACGTTTGGCGCGGCCGAATGTTCTTGTGTTCTCTATGGAGAGGGGAAGGGTAGACCATAGTCAGACTCTTACACTGGATCATACCTCTAAGAACAGAAGGTGCGGATGATAAAATCCAGCACGCCTGACCACCACCAACATAATCTGTCGGTGGAGAGTCGCGGGGGGGGGGGGCGCCATACACCTTAGATAGTTGACTGTACTCACCATTCGGGTAGGGTCACTCGTAGCGCATACGCAGCATATTTGATGTTGCGGATGCGCTAATGAATGTTCCTAGAGTGTGCCTCCTGCTGTGCCCTGCTTTGTCGCTCGTAGTCGCAATCAGCTGCTATGAGCAGACACAAACAACGCAGCCACTCTCTGCCTAGCTCAGGGAGCAGGGGAGGCAGCTGCGATGTCTGTGAGTACACTGCGTATGGGTGCAGCGACTCGCAGATCACTGTGTGTCTGCTCATTGCGGCGGATTGCGGCTACGAGCAGACAAAGCAGGGCACAGCAGGAGGCACACCCTAGGGATGATCATTAGGGCATCCGCAGTGTCAAATATGCTGCGGATGCGCTACGTGTGACCTTAGCCTTCATCAGAAAAGGGTTTGTGGATTGAACTACACAACGTACAGTTTTCTTTGGCAATTGTAGCACTCTCTGCATCGATCTTCACAGAACGGGTGGGAGACCAATGCTGGACTTACACTTTAAGAATATGCATTTTCAGCCATTTTAATTAATGCGAAATGCAGGGGGTGTAGCCATAATGCCCTTTTAGACAAATATGTTATGTGAGGGGCCATATACAACATTATAAAAAAACATGTATTATAAAACAGGGTAGATGCAGGGCTTATTTTTTTAGATTTTGTATTTGGGACCAGAAATTACACCTTTAGTGAGAGGTGACCTGGGAGACCTGGAGACCAAAAGTGGTCACCCAACTTACCCAAAATCCGAGTGTTTTACATTAAAGCTCATACGGTTTTTACTTGCCTTTCTTCTAGTCATTCTATAGCATACTATGCAGACAACTCATAGTGATACTAGGTATAAGATAAAATCTGGATAGTGAGAGGATTGTAGAACAAAGTGACGTAAGGTAAAGGAATCTTGTATTGTACCCTCCAAATGTTTGTTCGCTCTGAAGTGGAAAAAGCCGTTCGGTTAAAAATTGAAAGAGCCCCAGGCACACGAAGAGGTGTGACACATACACACTGTTGTGCTTAGTACGACAAAGTCAGTGACCCATGTACGACAAACAAAGTTTATAGTGCTCCCTGTTTTCTTACAGGACGCTGTATACAGTGGTCGCTCAACATACGATGGTAATCCGTTCCAAACGGACCATCGTTTGTTGAAACCATCGTATGTTGAGGGATCCGTGCAATGTAAAGTATAGGACAGTGGTCTACAACCTGCGGACCTCCAGATGTTGCAAAACTACAACACCCAGCATGCCCGGACAGCCAACGGCTGTCCGGGCATGCTGGGTGTTGTAGTTTTGCAACATCTGGAGGTCCGCAGGTTGTAGACCACTGTTAGAGAAAGTTGTACTCACCTGTCCCCGCCGCTCCGGACAGTCACCGCTCGTCACCGCTGTCCATCGCTGTCGCCGCGTCCCCGGGGTGTCCCCGACGCTCCGGCAAGGCCTCTGCTTCCCCGGCATCCTCGCTCTCCGTCGCCGCCATCACGTCGCTACGCACGACTGCTCCTATTGGATGACGGGACGGCGTGCGCAGCGACGTGATGACGACGATGGAGAGCGCCGACGATGCAGGGGATCCCGAAGAGGACGCGCCGGAACCCCGACGACAGGTAAGAGACATCATCGGAGCTCACGGGGCACCGTAAACGGCTATCCGGTGGCAGCTGAAGCAGTCTGTGCTGCCGGATAGCCGTTTATGCGATGGCCCCGACATAAAAAAGCATTGTATGTTGATGCTGCCTCTGAGAGGCCATCGCATGTTGAAATTATCGTATGTCGGGGCCATCGTAGGTCGAGGGGTCACTGTACTGCAAAGGCCTCAAATTATCATTCCACCATAGAAAAATAACTACATACCTTCATATCCTAAGAGCCCCTAGACACAAGGAGTGTGCGAACAGGACCGTGCATGCTATCACTGGATCATTTGTGTGGCCCTTCACTTGCATCATTGTCGCTTGCTCATCTCCTGTTTATACAGCGAGATGTGCGGCCGACCAATGATGAACTTTGGGGTCACATGATCCCAGTGATCTGCAAACGAACAGATAATTAGTGTTTGGCCGGTAATCGTCCTATGCGAAAGGCCTTTAAAGGGTACTCCGGTGAAAAACTATTTATCAACTGGTGCCAGAAAGTTAAACAGATTTGTAATTTCTATTGTAACTTCTACTTCTATTTAAAAAATCCTAATCCTTCCAGTACCTATCAGCTGTTGTATGCTCCAGAGGAAGTTGTGTAGTTCTTTCCAGTCTGACCACAGTGCTCTCTGCTGACATCTCTGTCCACGTCAGGAATTGTCCAGAGCAGGATAGGTTTGCTATGGGGATTTGCTCCTGCTCTGGACAGTTCCTGACACAGGCAGAGGTTTCAGCAGAGAGCACTGTGGTCAGACAGAAAGGAAATTCAAAAAGAAAAGAACTTCCTGTGGCGCATACCGCAGCTTATAAGTACTGGAAGGATTAAGATTTTTTAATAGAAGTAATTTACAAATCTGTTTAACTTTTTGGCACCAGTTGATTTTTTTTAAAAAATCGCTTTCCACCGGAGTACCCCTTTAAGGCAAGCTTGTGCCTCTGAATGTTAGATGGAGTTTCTGGTTTAGAAGACCTTTCAGGACCCTTAACTCTTGTGCAGAGCTGAGAGCAGCTAAAACTGTCTCTTTCTTTGAATTACCTGGCATATTTTTTGCTGCTTTTGCTTTGTAGCAGCCTTGATCAGGCTAAACAATGCTTTATACCACGGTTAGCAACAGTCGGATAGGCGTGGCAGTGCCCCGCAGCCGCCACACCTATCCCCTGTATGTCAGCGCAGGGACCGCTGTGTGATTGACACACAGCTCCTCAGTGCATGCGCCCCTTATCTAACAGCGAGCGGGCAGCGAGTTTTCAGAGCAAGCTCTCGCCCCTGATTGCTTCAGTGCGCCTGCGTAATGCTAGAGGCAGAGAATGAGCGGGCTCCCTGGCTCCAGTTAGCGCAGCACGCCGCTGTAAGAAGAAAGGAAAACAGGCTCTTTTTTTTTCTAAAGATGTGTGAGGGAGCGAGCGCTTGTTCTGAAAACTTGCTGCCACTCGTGTGTAAAAATTATAAGGCGCGCATGCGCTGAGGATCTGTATGTCAATCATAGAGGGCTCCCAGCGCTGACATACAGGGGATAGGCATGGCGGCCGTGGGGCATTGCCAAACCTTTCCGACTGTTGCTGACCATGGTAGAAAGCATTTTTTTTTTTCTTGATCAGCAAAAGTTATGCCTAAATTGTAATTGTTAAAAAGTACCTGTCACTAAATAAACTTTTCTAAACTAACTCAGACTATGTTCCCTAAATACTCCTAACACCCCTCTCACCCTTCAGAGCTTTTAAAAACTATGTATCTTACCTTTCTTCTTGCTCACATAGTGAAATCTCTCAGCAGAAGAAAGTGGGCATTTCTCAGCAGGCATGACATCACTGAAGCCTGCTGGGGAACCACTTCCGCCCTCACATTGTTACATAAATAAAAAAGACCTCAAGCTCTGTGCAGCAGCTTTCAGTCGGTGTATCTTTCATTGAGGCTCTGTTCTGCTTTTAGTCTGTGCAGCTGCTTTCAGTGAGCCTCTGTGCAGCTGTCAATCAAGCTCAGTGCAGAGAAACACTTCCTGAGTTTGGTCTCCTGCCATTACAAGCAGGAGACCAAAATCTGACATTTTGACCAGACGGAATGTGTTCTGGCCAAGAAGGGAGACCTTCGGTGGTCAGAAGTATACAGCGAAAAACTAAGAAAATGTTTTATTTTTTTTAATAGAAGCCAATTTCAAAAGTTATTTATTTGGCATAAGGAATAAAATATAAAAAATGATGTTTAATGACAGTGCACATTTAACAACTGTGTCACCCTGAGATTAGTTTATGGGGGACAATTTCATGACAGTTGCGCTTAAATTTCTTCTGTGATAGCACTGCGGGGAAATTGGACTTTTGCTACCTAGCTCCCTTACAGATTACAGGTGATCGCTGCAGCGAGTTCGATCTTTAAAGGGTGCCTCTCATCAAATAAACTTTTGATATATTTTAGATTAATGAATGTTGAATAACTTTCCAATAGCATGTTAATGAAAAATATGCTTCTTTCTATTGTATTTTTCCCGATCAGTCCTGTCAGCAAGCATTTCTGTCTCATGCTGGAGTCCTAAACACTCAGAGCTGCCAGCCTGCTTTGCTCACAGCCTAACAGGCTGTGAACAAAGCAGGCTGGCAGCTCTGAGTGTTCTCCTTTGTGAACAAAGCAGACTGGCAGCTCGTAGTGTTTAGGACTCCAGCATGAGTCTGAAATGCTTGCTGCCAGGACTGGTTGGGAGACCCCTAGTGGTCATTTCTTCAAAGTGGAAAATTAAATAGAAAGAAGCATATTTTTTTATAACATGCAATTGTAAAGTTATTCTGCATACATTAATCTATAATATATCAAAAGTTTTTTTGATGAGAGGTACCCTTTAAGGGTACGTTCACACGCGTGGATTTTCGGCGTATTTTATGCTGCGGATCCGCTGGTGAAGGCTCCGCTCTATGCTGTCTTTACATGTGCCTGCTCGTAGTGGCAATACGCCGCTACCAGCAGGCACACTGCGATGTGCCAGTCGCAGTGTACTCGCACATCGCGGGAGCTCTCTGCCTAGCTCAGAGCAGGGAGAGCGGCCGCGATGTGCGAGTACACCGCACACATCGCTGCAGTGTGTCTCCTCATAGCGGCGTATTTCCGCTACCTACAGGCACATGTAAAGCCAGCATAGAGCGGGGCCTTCACCAGCGGATCCGCAGCTAAATACGCTGCGAAAATCTGCGAGTGTGAACGTACCTTTTAAAGAGCATTTTAACCAAAAATGAAAACAAAAATCTCAGGTAAGTATTGATGGTGTGTGATCGGATTAGGCCTCAAGGCACATTGTCTGCTCTCATACAGTAGAGTAATGTCAACAAAGGTTCTCTACAATCTAACGTGTATGGTTTCATTGTGACTGTCACCCAAGGGCAGATGTCATGGAAAGTGTGTGCCAGGCTTTTTGGATTTCTACACGTAAGATCCTTTGCGGTGTCAGCACATTACCAAAAGAAAAACACAAAAGGGCGCACCTAGGGCAGTAGGTTTGAAATTGGTTGGTAAATAGATAAGTGACTCATCAGATGTTCAACATGACTTTTTACTAATATCTTGGGTAAATAAGCATCTGAAGATAGTTGTAGATCGCAGGTTTTCTTATAGAGGGGTGGCAGGTTATACAGTGGGGTATAGAGGGGTGGCAGGTTATACAGTGGGGTATAGAGGGGTGACAGGTTATACAGTGGGGTATAGAGGGGTGACAGGTTATACAGTGGGGTATAGAGGGGTGACAGGTTATACAGTGGGGTATAGAGGGGTGACAGGTTATACAGTGGGGTATAGAGGGGTGACAGGTTATACAGTGGGGTATAGAGGGGTGACAGGTTATACAGTGGGGTATAGAGGGGTGACAGGTTATACAGTGGGGTATAGAGGGGTGACAGGTTATACAGTGGGGTATAGAGGAGTGACAGGTTATACAGTGGGGTATAGAGGGGTGACAGGTTATACAGTGTTGTATAGAGGGGTGACAGGTTATACAGTGGGGTATAGAGGGGTGACAGGTTATACAGTGGGGTATAGAGGGGTGACAGGTTATACAGTGGGGTATAGAGGGGTGACAGGTGATACAGTGCGGTATAGAGGGGTGACAGGTTATACAGTGGGGTATAGAGGGGTGACAGGTTATACAGTGGGGTATAGAGGGGTGACAGGTTATACAGTGGGGTATAGAGGGGTGACAGGTTATGTGTCTCTGGCATCTGAGTAAGTAAAGTGCAGTTCCTGGTTCAGGACCCCCACCTATTAGTTACAGCAATGAGCTCCATCCTTTGAGGACCTGGTTTGTCCCTTTATTATGCAAACAGCTTATTGAATTCAATGGGGGGATTGGGGCAGGTGAGTATGCCTTTTTTTTTTTTTGGTAATGTGCCCCCAGACATATGTAAAAAATGTTATGTTCCTGGACAACCCCTCTAATGAGACACCGACCCATCTTTAGGGACTTTTAAGTTAGAATAGTCCCCATAAATAGGAGGTTTAGTGGAAGTCAGTGTATTAGGCTGTTTTGTCCTCTGCGATCAGATGTAATCTCTTTGGAATTCTTCTATAAGGGTCTGGCGTAATTCTGCCTAAAATGAAAGCCCAATACACTTCTATGGGATTCCGCACTCCCGTTGACACCTCAACGGGAGTGCGGAATCCCATAGAAGTGTATTGGGCTTTCATTTCATGCGGGATTCCGCCAGTGAAAATTCCGCCATGTGAATAGACCCTTACAGAAGAATTCCATATAGATTACAGCTGATCGCAGAGGACAAAACCGCTTAAAGGGGTTATCCAGGAAAAAACTTTTTTTTATATATCAACTGGCTCCAGAAAGTTAAACAGATTTGTAAATTACTTCTATTAAAAAAATCTGAATCCTTTCAGTGCTTATGAGCTGCTGAAGTTGAGTTGTTCTTTTCTATCTAAGTTCTCTCTGATGACACCTGTCTCGGGAACCACCCAGTTTAGAAGCAATTCCCCATAGCAAACCTTCTCTACTCTGTGCAGTTCCCGAGACAAGCAGAGATGTCAGCAGAGAGCACTGTAGTCAGACAGAAAACAACTCAACTTCAGAAGCTGATAATTATTGAAAGGATTAAGATTTTTTTAATAGTTTCATAGTTAGTAGTTACATAGTTAGTACGGTCGAAAAAAGACATATGTCCATCAAGTTCAACCAGGGAATTGAAGGGTAGGGGTGTAAAAAAAAAAATAGAAGTAATTTACAAATCTGTTTAACTTTCTGGAGACAGTTTTTTCCTGGAATACCCCTTTAATACACTGACTTCCACTAAACCTCCTATTTATGGGGACTATTCTAACTAAAAAGTCCCTAAAGATAGGTCGGTGTCTCATTAGAGGGGTTGGTCAGGGACATAACATTTTTACGTATGTCTGGGGGCACATTACAAAAAAAAAAAAAAAAAAAGACATACTTACCTGCCCCAATCCCCCATAGCTGTTGTCCCAGAAACTGCCTGGCTTAGCAAATCACTGGCCGTAGCAGGGTCCTGCCACAGTCATTGATTGGCTGAGTAAGCACCTTCTGATGAGACAACTTGTCACGGAAGCTGGGAAGTCACAGTAACAAGGGAGGATCGGGAGGAGTTGGAGCCGCAGCTTTGGGGGTTAGCAGCAGGTGAGTATGAGTTCCCATTTATTTTTAATGTGCCCCCAGCAGTTTGAAAGGTTGTCCATGAACATCATTTTTTTTTTACAAAGTCTTAGGCTCTGTTCTCAATGCTGTTACAGGCTACGTTCTGAGTGTTCTGTCAGCTGTCTATATAAACAAAGCCACAATTTTAGTTTTAAAGGGGTTTTCCAGTGGAAACATTTTTTTTTTTTAAATCAACTGGTGCCATAAAGTTAAACAGATTTCTACATTTCTTCTATTTAAAAATCTTGATCCGTCTAGCCTTCTAGTACTTATCAGCTGCTGTATGCTCCACAGGAAGTTGTATTTCTTTCTAGAATTCTTTTTGATCTGACCACAGTGCTCTCTGCTGACAACTCTGTCCGTATCAGGAACTGTCCAGAGCAGGATAGGTTTGCTATGGGGATTTGCTGGTACTCTGGACAGTTCCTGATGTGGACAGAGGTGTTAGCAGAGAGCACTGTGGTCAGACAGAAAAAAAACTTCCTGTGGAGCATACAACAGCTGATAAGTACTGGAAGGATTAAGATTTTTAAATAGAAGTAATTTACAAATCTGAAATATAATATACCGTATATACTCGAGTATAAGCCGAGTTTTTCAGCACGATTTTTCGTGCTGAAAACACCCTCCTCGGCTTATACTCGAGTGAACTCTCCGCCCTCAGTGGTCTTCAACCTGCGGACCTCCAGAGGTTTCAAAACTATAACTCCCAGCAAGCCCGGGCAGCCATCGGCCACTGCGGCCTTCGACATCATCCAGCCCCCTCTCACCCCCTTTAGTTCTGTACTCACCTCCGCTCGGCGCTGGTCCAATGATGCAGGACTGTCCGGTGGGGAGGTCGTCCGGTGGGATAGTGGTTCAGGGCTGCCATCTTCACCGGGGGGCCTCTTCTCCGCGCTTCGGGCCCGGCCCCAAATTGTCACGTTGCCTTGATGACAACGCAGAGGTACATTCATTACCAACGTCCCTCTGCGTCATCGTCAAGGCAACGCCTCTATTCCGGGCCCGAAGTGCGGAGAAGAGGCCCCCCGGTATAGATGGCAGCCCGGAACCACTATCCCACCGGACGACCTCCCCACCGGACAGTCCTGCAGCACCGGACCAGCGCCGAGCGGAGGTGAGTACAGAACTTAAGGGGGTGAGATGGGGCTGGATGATGTCGAAGGCCGCAGTGGTCTTCAACCTGCGGACCTCCAGAGGTTTCAAAATTACAACTCCCAGCAAGCCCGGACAGCCAATGGCTGCCTGGGCTTGCTGGGAGTTGTAGTTTTGAAACCTCTGGAGGTCCGCAGGTTGAAGACCACTGTATCAGACATTGACAAGCAGTGATGATGATGACATTTGGAGATGATGACAAGGGGATGATGAAGGGGGGGGTGTGGGATTATGACAAGGGGATGATGAAGGGGGGTGTGTGGGATGATGACAGGGGGATGATGAAGGGGGGGTGTGGGATGATGACAAGGGGATGATGAAGGGGGGGTGTGGGATGATGACAAGGGGATGATGAAGGGGGGGTGTGGGATGATGACAAGGGGATGATGAAGGGGGGGTGTGGGATGATGACAAGGGGATGATGACAAGGGGATGATGAAGGGGGGGTGTGGGATGATGACAGGCGGTGATGATGACAGGTGGTGATGATGAAGGGGGGATGATGACAGGCGGTGATGATGAAGGGGGGGATGATGACAGGCAGTGATGATGAAGGGGGGATGATGACAGGGTGATGATGATGAGGGTGTTAATGACGGGGGTCTGGATGATGACATGGGGGGATGATGTATTTCCCACCCTAGGCTTATACTCGAGTCAATAACTTTTCCTGGGATTTTGGGGTGAAATTAGGGCCCTCGGCTTATATTCGGGTCGGCTTATACTCGAGTATATACCGGTAATCACTCCTCAAAGATTTCACCTGCAAAGGTGCATAAGGATAATTCAAGATTGCAAAAATGCAATAAAATGTAAATATATTTAAAGTAACAATATAAAAAATATAAATGGAATATATAACCTGGCACTAATACAAGAATATACCACTACTGGGCCCTAGTGGGGACATTCACACAATATATAAAATTTAAAACATAATTCACATTTAGCATGAATCTAATAATCCGGCATCCAATGGTTGTTCAATGTAACTGCAGTCTGTGTGATAAATTGGTAAATATATGGTCCGATCTCAGCTGGACACAAAAAAGGGCTCCTATGAGTCCAATGAATCGAACTGTCACTGACTTCAATACATGTATCACTGTGGTAATTATTATGATCTCACCAAATCCTGGGACTGCCAGATGAATACTGCTGTAGTCTGCTGTGATAGTACAGGCAGCGATGTCCCAGGATTTGGTGAGATCATAATAATTACCACAGTGATACATGTATTGAAGTCAGTGACAGTTCGATTCATTGGACTCATAGGAGCCCTTTTGTGTCCAGCTGAGATCGGACCATATATTTACCAATTTATCACACAGACTGCAGTTACATTGAACAACCATTGGATGCCGGATTATTAGATTCATGCTAAATGTGAATTATGTTTTAAATTTTATATATTGTGTGAATGTCCCCACTAGGGCCCAGTAGTGGTATATTCTTGTATTAGTGCCAGGTTATATATTCCATTTATATTTTTTATATTGTTACTTTAAATACATTTACATTTTATTACATTTTTGCAATCTTGAATTATCCTTATGCACCTTTGCAGGTGAAATCTTTGAGGAGTGATTATATTATATTTCACTTTGATATTATTTTGTCCGGTGGGTTCCGGTACTTAAAGGGGTACTCCGGTGAAAACCTTTTTTCTTTTAAATCAACTGGTGGCAGAAAGTTAAACATATTTGTAAATTACTTCTATTAAAAAATCTTAATCCTTCCTGTACTTATTAGCTGCTGAATGCTACAGAGGAAATTCCTTTCTTTTTGGAACTCTGATGACATCACAAGCACAGTGCTCTCTGCTGACATCTCTGTCCATTTTAGCAACCATGCATAGCAGATGTATGCTAAGGGCAGCATGGTGGCTCAGTGGTTAGCACTGCTGCCTTGCAGTGCTGGGGACTTGGGTTCAAATCCCACTAAGGACAACAATAAATAAAGTGTTATTATTATTATAATAACGTCAGCAGAGAGAACTGTGCTCGTGATGTCATCAGAGAGCATTCCAAAAAGAAAAGAATTTCCTCTGTAGTATTCAGCAGCTAATAAGTACAGGAAGGATTAAGATTTTTTTTAATAGAAGTAATTTACAAATCTGTTTAACTTTCTGCAACCAGTTGATTTAAAAGAAAAAAGGTTTTCACCGGAGTACCCCTTTAAAGGGGTATTCCAGGCAAAAACTTTTTTATATATAAACTGGCTCCGGAAAGTTAAACAGATTTGTAAATTACTTCTATTAAAAAAATCTTAATCCTTCCAATAGTTATTAGCTTCTGAAGTTTTCTGTCTAACTCCTCTATGATGATGTCACGTCCCGGGAGCTGTGCATGATGGGAAAATTTCCCCATAGGGACTGCACAGCTCCCGGGACGTGAGTCATCATTGAGCAGTTAGACAGAAAAAAACAACTCAACTTCAGAAGCTAATAACTATTGGAAGGATTAAGATTTTTTAATAGAAGTCATTAGCAAATCTGTTTAACTTTCCGGAGCCAGTTGATATATAAAAAAAAAAATTTCGCCTGGAATTAATCACACTATCCTCAGATTTTTGGTTGGGAGCTGCACAATTTTTTTTTAGTTAATTTACAAATCTGTTTAACTTTCTGGCACCAGTTGATTTAAAAAAAAAAAAATAATTCCACTGGAGTACCCCTTTAACCTAGTGTTTTATACCACTAAAGAGGTCACATTTGCTGTGACTTGTTGCTTCTTACCACGGATCACGTGCGTTCATGATGTTATAACCACATCTGAGAAGTTTCTTGCTTTCAGTCCATCTGGCTCATGGATGTTGTTCCTCCAGTTCTGGATAAATCTCTGAGATCATTTCTATAAACTTTTTTCTGGCATAGATAGTAGCTCTTCAGGTTTGCAATGAAGAGGGTCCAAGATCCCTTGAGAAACATTATGCTGGGTCCTTGGCAGTAATACAGGAAGCCAGAGGGAAGTAGTTGGGGACGCAGTCAAACAGATGTCATATAGGTCACTCAAGATATTTCCGGGAGAAAGCCGCAGAGTTTCCTGACGGCGTGCTGGACACGAGCTGATACGTGGAAGAAGCGGCCAGATTGGATTAACCCCTTCCGGGAACTTCATTCTGAGAAATCGTCTACATATGTATTAAAAATTCAGCCCAGGTCCGCTATTTGAAAAGACTAGTGGTAGACGGTAGGGCTGGGCGGTATGACCAAATATGTGTATCACGGTATATTTTTAACTTACGGCGGTTCCACGGTATATAACGGTATTTTCACCCCCCCCAAATTATGTGACCCACCAGCACTGTTCTGCTCCCCCCAATTAATGATCAGCCCAGCGGGGTACTACTCACATGTCAAGCACTGCCCTCCTCCTCTTTGTTGGGGGCCGCCGGCGATGGAACTCACTGTACGCCAGTGGTCTCCAACCTGCGGACCTCCAGTTGTTGCAAAACTACAACTCCCAGCATGCTGGGAGTTGTAGTTTTGCAACAGCTGGAGGTCCGCAGGTTGGAGACCACTGCTGTACGCTGTATACCTATGCCCGGGCTGCAAAAGATACAGAAAATAAACTTTTAACTCACCCACCTCGGCCGCAAGCTGGGGACGGGAACGCCGGACAGCCGTCAGCCTATCACCGGCCGAAGCGATGTCCCGCCCCTGCCAGTGATAGGCTGAGCGCACTGTCATGTAAGAAGCCGGCTTGGGTGGGGCATCGCTCTGGATGGTGATAGGCTGAGGTGGGTGAGTTAAAAGTTTATTTTCTGTATCTTTTGCCGCCCCGGGCATAGGTATACAGCGTACAGCAGTGGTTTCAAACCTGCGGACCTCCAGCTGTTGCAAAACTACAACTCCCGGCATGCACGGACAGCCGTTGGCTGTCCGGGCATGCTGGGAGTTGTAGTTTTGCAACATCTGGAGGTCTGCAGGTTGGAGACCACTGGCGTACAGAGCGTTCCATCGCCGGCTGTCCGGGCATGCTGGGAGTTGTAGTTTTGCAACATCTGGAGGTCTGCAGGTTAGAGACCACTGGCATACAGAGAGTCCCATCGCCGGCTGTCCGGGCATGCTGGGAGTTGTAGTTTTGCAACATCTGGAGGTCTGCAGGTTGGAGACCACTGGCGTACAGAGCGTTCCATCGCCGGCTGTCCGGGCATGCTGGGAGTTGTAGTTTTGCAACATCTGGAGGTCTGCAGGTTGGAGACCACTGGCGTACAGAGAGTCCCATCGCCGGCTGTCCGGGCATGCTGGGAGTTGTAGTTTTGCAACATCTGGAGGTCTGCAGGTTGGAGACCACTGGCGTACAGTATAGAGTTCCTGCGCCCGGCGGCCCCCAACAAAGAGGAGGAGGGCAGTGCCTGACATATGTGAATAGTACCCCGCTGGGCTGATCATTAATTGGGGGGGGGGGGCAGAACAGCGCTGGCGGATCACATAGGATTAGTTCCCCGATGTGGGGACAGCGCTGCGCTGGGCTGATAATACATTCCCAAGGGGGAGGGACCCAACCGGTATTACGGTATGGGGGAAAATTCATATCGTGCAGCCCAAAAAATTCGGTATTCGGTATGAACCGGTATACCGCCCCGGCCCTAGTAGACGATGATTGATACCTTAGGCCCCTTTCACACTACATAATTACTCAGTTCCCGAAGTTCCATCCGAAAATCGGCAGTTACAAAATCCTATACGGCCGTTAGAAAATCCCATTATAGTCTATGGGATTTTTCTAATAGCCGTTTTAACCCGTTATAGCCCGTTATTAATAACGGACTTTTTTTTTGTGACGGAAGATAGTAACGGGAGAAATAGTTCATGAACTATCTTTCCCATTACTATCTTCCATCACAAAATAACGTCCGTTATTAATAATGGGCTATAACGGGTTAAAACGGCTATTAGAAAAATCCCATAGCCTATAATGGGATTTTCTAACGGTCGTATAGGATTTTGTAACTGCCGTTTTACTGCCGATTTTCTGACGGAACTTGGAAAACGGAGTAATTATGTAGTGTGAAAGGAGCCTTACATACATGGCAGGAGTTGGTATGTGCTAGCAGTACATAGGTCCAGTTTGTAGTGCAGAGAAAGGTGGTATTACACAGCAGAGTGCTGTAAGTGGATAAGCACTTGTTTAAAGGGGTACTTCGGGGGAAAAACAAATGTTTTCAGATCAGCTGGTGCCACAAAGTTAAATAGATTTGTAAATTACTTCTATTTAAAAATCTGAGTCCTTCCAGTACTTATTAGCTGCTGTATGCTCCAGAGGAAGTTGTGTAATTATTTTCTGTCTGACCACAGTGCCCTCTTCTTCCACCTCTGTCTGCATCAGGAACTGTCCAGAGTAGTCTTTAGTCCCCAAAGCAAACCTATCCTGCTTTGGACAGTTCCTGACATGGACAGAGGTGTCAGCAGAGAGCACTGTGGTCAGACATAAAAAGAAATCCAAAAAGAAAATAATTTCCTCTGTAGTATACAGTAGCTGATAAGTACTGGAAGGGTTAAGATTTTTTAGTAGAAGTAATTTACAAATCTGTTTAACTTTTTTAATCAGTTGATTAAAAAAAAAAAAAAGTTTTCCACCGGAGTTACCCTTTAATCCCTTAAGGACGGACCCATTTTTTACCTTAATCCCTTAAGGACCAAGCCCATTTTAACCTTAAAGGGGTACTCCGCCCCTAGGCACCTTATCCTCTTTCCAAAGGCTAGGGGATAAGATGTCAGATCGCCGGGGTCCCGCTGCTGAGGACCCCCGGGATCTCGGCTGCGGCACCGCGCTATCATTACTGCACAGAGCGAGTTCACCCTGTGCGTAATGACGGGCGATACAGGGGCCGGAGCATCGTGACATCACGGCTCCGCCCCCTCGTGATGTCATGGCCCGTCCCCTCAATACAAGTCTACGAGAGGGGGCGTGGCGGCCGTCACGCCCCCTGCCATAGACTTGCATTAAGGGGACGGGCCGTGATGTCACGAGGGGCGGAGCCGTGACATCACGCTGCTCCGTCCCCTGTATCGCCGGTCATTACACACAGAGTTAACTCGCTCTGCGCAGTAATGATAGCGCGGTGCCGCAGCCGAGATCCCGGGGGTCCTCAGCATTGGGACCCCGGCGATCTGACATCTTATCTTATAAGATGTCTAGGGGAGGAGTACCCCTTTAAGGACCAGGCTATTTATTTTTTTTTTTATTTGACATGTGTCTCTTTAAATGCTTTATAACGCTTTTTCTGAGCAGAGCGATTCTGAGATTGTTTTTTCGTGACAAATTGTACTTTATATAACTGGTGCATTTTTGTTGACACGTGCAGCATTTTTTGTGAAAAACTCCAAAATATTGTGAAAACTCATCCGACGCCATTGAATAAGGGCTCATTTTTTGCGGGATGAGCTGTACATTTTATTGGTATCATTTTTGTGATACATGCTACCTTTTGATCTTTTTTGTTCCGCTATTTGTACCAAAATTGGTGAATTTAGTTTCTTTTGTTGTTGTTTTTTTCACGGCGTTCACTGTGCGAGATAATTTATATTATAGTTTTATAGTACACGTCATTACGGACGTGGCAATACCTATTATGTATATGATTTGTGGTTTTTTGGTGAGAATACAGAGCTTTTATTGGGAAAGGGCATTTTTTTTTTGTTTTTTTACACTTCATACTTACCGTATATTTATTTTACACTTTTACAGGTTATACTATGCTGCAATCCATTTGTACACAGTATGACCTGATGAGCTGCACACTGTACAGCCTCTGGCTGGATCTCACCGGCTTCCATAGCAGGCAGATAGGAGGTCATGATCTGACCTCCTGCTGCCATAGCAACCAACGGCGACCCGCGATCTTATCGCGGCACCATCGTTGGTGAACAGAGGGAGCGCGCTCCCCCTGTCAACACCATAGATGACGTGATCAGGATTGATGCTGCTGGGACGGCAGCTGCGGCGGGGCTCCAGCTGTGATTGGCAGCCGGGTCCCGCTGCCGAACCCCTGCGCTGCTGCGGCAGTGCCGGAGATCACTAGGACGTATGCATCCGTCCCAGCGCGCGAACAAGTTGGTTACTGGGACGTATGCATACGTCCTATAGCGGGAAGGGGTTAAGCAGCACTCTAGACAAGCATTTTATTCACCCATCAGGTCTGCAACGTTTCGGTTTCCCATTGGAACCTTTCTCAAATGAGAGAACTAAAACATTGCTGTCCTGATGGGTGAATAAATACTTGCCCAGGTTTGAAAATTAGGAGTGCTGCTTAAATGTATTATTGGATTACCTTATAGTCATGTGATACACCTTCAAGACCTCGGAATGCATTTAAAGAGGTGCTCTGCCCCTAGACATCTTATCCCCTGCCGATCTCCATGCAGACAGCTGGCCTCCTGATCAATATGTTCAGAATGCTGGGTTCGGGCTGCCATGATCGGGATGTCACCCCACGCCCCCTCTATTCATCAGACATCTTATCCCCTATCCTTTGGGGATAAGATGTTTAGGGGTGGAGTACCCCTTTAACAAACAAACACACATATGGTAGCCCAGTACGGGACTTGTTACCCTGTACCCTTGCTGCCCTGTCAGGGAGCCTCCCTGTAGTGTCCCCTGGGCCCCCTTGCACCTGTTCTACTGTAATTGTATATTATCCCCTATGTTATGTATATAAGAATCTTGTATCTTTAAAGAAAGGTTAACATGTGATCACCAGTTGTCATGTGAGTTGTCATGTGATTGTTAACCAGAAGGTATCAGTGACCATGTGACTTAAGAGTGACCAATGGTACCCCACCAGAGTCTCCCCCATAAAAGCCCTGGGAGGAGTCTCATCTCTCTCTTAGTTCCTGAGTCTTTGCTGAGGTGCAGTCGAGCCTAAGAGTCTGGAGTCTATAGGAGCCTCAAGTCAAGTCTACAGCCACAAGATACAAGTCTACAAGTATTGAGCCCATCTGGGACATCATGTCTCGCTCCATCCACCAACGCCACGTTGCACCACAGACTGTCCAGGAGTTGGCGGATGCTTTAGTCCAGGTCTGGGAGGACATCCCTCAGGAGACCATCCTCCACCTCATCAGGAGCATGCCCAGGCGTTGTAGGGAGGTCATACGGGCACGTGGAGGCCACACACACTACTGAGCCTCATTGTGACTTGTATTAAGGACATTACATGAAGTTGGATCAGCCTGTAGTGGGGTTTTCCACTTTGATTTTGAGTGTGACTCCATATCCAGACCTCCATGGGTTGATACATTTGATTTCCATTGATAATTTTTGAGTGATTTTGTTGTCAGCGCATTCAACTATGTAAAGACCAAAGTATTTCATACGATTAGTTCATTCATTCAGATCTAGGATGTGTTATCTTAGTGTTCCCTTTTAATTTATATTATTATTATTTTTTTTTTGCACAAAAGTGAGCCATTTTGCCTTAACTTTTTGTGAGTGGTCTGTGGTTACCTGCCCTGTTCCATCCACTCGTTCATCCAGATTCAAGTAGAATATGACTTGGGATAATGCATTACCTCCGAGAACAGACAGTCAGCTTAAATGACTATGACTTATTATTAGTGTTGAGCGGCATAGGCCATATTCGAATTCGCGAATATTCGCAAATATATGGATGAATATTCGTCATATATTCGTGAATATTTGCATATTCGTAAAATTCGCACCTTATTTTCGCAAATGCGAAAAATTAGCATATGCGAAAATTAGCATATACGAACATTAACATAAGCAAAAATTCGCGTATGCGAAAATTAGTATATGCGAAAATTCGTATGTGAACATTAAAGGGGTAGTCCAGTGGTGAAAAACTTATCCCCTATCCTAAGGATAGGGGATAAGTTTGAGATCGCGGGGCGTCCGACCGCTGGGGCCCCCTGCGATCTCTCTGTACGGGGCCCCGGCTCTCCGCCCAGATAGCGGGTGTCGACCCCCGCACGAAGCGACGGCCGACACGCCCCCTCAATACATCTCTATGGCAGAGCCGGAGATTGCCGAAGGCAGCACTTCGACTCTGCCATAGAGTTGTATTGAGGGGGCGTGGCGGCTGCCGCCTCATGCGGAGGTCGACACGCCCCCTTCCCGCGGGCTGTCGGGGCTCCGTACAGGAGATCGCAGGGGGCCCCAGCGGTCGGACCCCCCGCGATCTGCAACTTATCCCCTATCCTTAGGATAGGGAATAAGTTGCTCACCACTGAGTCACCACTGGACTACTCCTTTAACATAAGCATTGCGAATATTCGCGAGCAACACTACTTATTATTAATACATTAATACTTATTTTTCTATCTTGAATCTTGTTTTACAGTCTGCACTGGAACGGACATGAAGCTGTACCATCCTTACAGCTATCAGAATCATTACCAGACGTTGCGGACTCTCTACCAGGATTGTCAGGTTATCCAGGGCAACCTAGAGATCACCTACCTTAAGGAGGATGATGATGTGTCTTTTCTAAAGGTAAGGTTTATTGCTGCTTCCTATAATACAGTGGTCTCTAAACTGAGGACCTCCAGCTGTTGTAAACCTACAACTCCCAGCATGCCCGGACAGCCGTTGGCTGTCCGGGCATGCTGGGAGTTGTAGGTTTGCAACAGCTGAAGGGCCACAGTTTGGAGATGATTCTACTATAGTACACACAGATCTTCACTGCAAATGGATTATTACTTCTATAAAAATAAAGTTAAAGGGGTACTCCTGAAATAAATAAATAAATAAAAAATTTTTAAATCAACTGGTGCCAGAAAGTTAAGCAGATTTGTAAATGACTTCTGTTAAAAAAATCTTAATCCTTCCAGTACCTATCAGCTGCTCTATGCTCCAGAGGAAGTTGTGTAGTTCTTTTCTTTCTGACCACAGTGCTCTCTGCTGACACCTCTGTCCATGTCAGGAACTGTCCAGAGCAGGAGAGGTTTGCTATGAGGATTTGCTCCTCCTCTGGACAGTTCCTCACATGGACTGAGGTGTCAGCAGAGAGCACTGTGGTCAAACTGGAAAGAACTACACAACTTCCTCTGGAGCATTCAGCAGCTGTTAAAGGAGTACCCCGGCAAAAAAATTCACTTATCCCCTGTCCACAGAATAGGGGATAAGTAGCTGATGGCGGGGTGGATGGGGCCCCCCCACAATCTCCAGGACAGGACTCTGGAGCTCTCAATGAGGAGCATGTGTTGTCCACTGGTAGGCAGCACGCTCTCTATTCACCCAAGCACGGGTCATTTCAGCAGTCCCATAGAAATTAATAGAGCTTGTGCCAGCTGCAGCACGCGGTTCTTACTGAGTGCCGGGGCCCGTCCTGGTGATCCCAGGGGGGGGGGGGGACCCGGACCCCCCGCAATCAGTTACTTACTCACTGGAGATCTCCTTTAAGTACTGGAAGGATTAAGGTTTTTAAATAGTAGTTTACAAATCTGTTTAACTTTCCGGCACTAGTTGATTTGACATTTATTTATTTTTTTCCTCCGGAGTACCCCTTTTAATCACTCTAAGAGACATTTACATGTTAACATATATTAGGATCGTTATTTAGTGACCATTTCATGTGAATATATGTAAAGGTTATGTTTACGATAGACAGAGAATGAAAAGAAACATCCCACTCCCAGTCGGTAAAATCCAGGGTTTATTAGATCATGTAAAATCCAAGTGTAACGAACAATAGAAAAAAATTAAAACACAAACGAAACGCACCAACGCGTTTCGACTTGTTAACAAGTCTTAGTCACGCCGTGCATATGCGGTCATGTTTATAGCGCATTACATCAGCACATGCGTTGAGGTCGTGTTTACAGGGTGGTACATGCGCACACATATATTGAGGTCATGTTTACGTATGCTTTTAAGCCATGTTTGCAGGTTGTTACATTAACACAAGTTATCAAACCCATAAAAAGACTTACCGTATTTTTCGTCATATAAGACGCTCCTAATTTTATAGGATAAAAATCTAGAAAATAAAGATTCTGAATAGAGATGAACGAACTTACAGTCAATTCGATTCGTCACGAACTTCTCGGCTCGGCAGTTGATGACTTTTCCTGCATAAATTAGTTCAGCTTTCCGGTGCTCCGGTGGGCTGGAAAAGGTGGATACATTCCTAGGAGACTCTTTCCTAGGACTGTATCCACCTTTTCCAGCCCACCGGAGCATCTGAAAGCTGAACTAATTTATGCAGGATAAGTAATCAACTGCCGAGCCGAGAAGTTCGTGACAAATCGAATTTACTGTAAGTTTGCTCATCTCTAATTCTGAACCAAATACAATGTAAAGTATAGGACAGTGATCTTCAACCTGCTGACCTTCAGATGTTGCAAAACTACAACTCCCAGCATGCCCGGACAGCCGTTGGCCTTCCGGGCATGCTGGGAGTTGTAGTTTTGCAACATCTGGAGGTCCGCAGGTTGAAGACCACTGGTATAGGAGGTAATACTCACGTGTCCCCGCTGCTCCGGACCCGTCACCGCTGCCCTGGATGTCGCCCTCCATCGCTGTCGCCGCGTCCCCATCGCTCCGGAATGTCTCTGCTGCCGGGTATCCTCGCTCTCTGTCGCCGCCATGACGTCGCTACGCACGCCGCTCCTATTGGATGACGGGACGGGGTGCACGAAGACGTGATGGCGACGTAGGAGAGCGCCGGCCATGCAGGGGATCCCGGCACGGAGCAGACACCGAGGAGGCAGGTAAGGTCCCTCCCGGTGTCCTGTATGCAGTTCGGAATGCCGCGATTTCACCGCGGCGGTCCCGAACAGCCCAATTGAACAGCCGGGTTAGTGTCACTTTCCCTTCAGACGCGGCGGTCAGCTTTGATCGCCGCATCTGAAGGGTTATTACAGGGCATCACCGCGATTGGTGATGTCCTGTATTAGCCGCGGGTCCCGGCCGTTGATGGCCGCAGGGACCGCCGCGATAGGGGTGTATTCGCCTTATAAGACACACCAACTTTTTCCCCCCCAGTTTTGGGGAAGAAAAAGTGCGTCTTATACGACGAAAAATACAGTATTTCTGAATTGAGGTCATAAAACACATTTACTGTCTCACAGTCCCAGGCTGAGTTCATGTTCTGCTGTCATTTACAGACTACCCTCATTTTCTGGTCTCGTGAACAAACGCCAGACAGCAGCACACCTTAAATCGGGTATTACGGGGCCTTATGTGATCAGTCTTAGGGTGGGTTCACACTACGTTTTCTCCCATACGGGAGCGCATAGGGCAGGGGGGAGCTAAAACCTCGCGCTCCCGTATGCCTTCGTATGCGCTCCCGTATGTCATTCATTTCAATGAGCCGGCCGGAGTGAAACGTTCAGTCCAGTCGGCTCATTTTTGCACCGTATGCGCTTTTTCCCTGGACCTAAAACTGTGGTCAACCACGGTTTGAGGTCCGGTCGTAAAAGCGCATACGGCGCAAAAATGAGCCGACCGGACCGAACGTTTCACTCCGGCCGGCTCATTGAAATGAATGACATACGGGAGCGCATACGAAGGCATACGGGAGCACGAGGTTTTAGCTCCCCCCTGCCGTATGCGCTCCCGTATGGGAGAAAACGTAGTGTGAACCCACCCTTAGCCGTCAGGGATAATGCAATGTGTAGACAGGCAAGATACCTTCATAGTCTAGAACAGTGGTCTCCAAACTGTGGATCTTCAGATTTAGCAAAACTACAACTCCCAGCATACCTGGGCATTGCTGGGAGTGGTACTTTTGTAACATCTGGAGGTCTAGAATGAGAATGCTGGTCTAGAATGATAAAGCTGCTGGGCCTATGATGTTATTTAAAGGGGTACTTCGCTGCTAGACATGTTATCCTCTATCCAAAGGATAGGGGATAACATGTCTGATCGCGGGGGGTCTGGCCACTAAGGACCCCGACGGTCTCATGCCAGTCATCCGGTGCACGGAGCGAACTCACACCCCCTCCCTTAGAAATTAATGGAGGGGTGTACCGTAACATCACCATCACCATCATGACCGTAACGCCCCAGCATTGGCCTGGAGATCGCAGGACATCCCAGTGGCCAGACCCCCCCCCCCCCCCCTACAATCAGACATGTTATCCCCTATCCCTTGGCTAGGGGCTAAAATGTCTAGAGGGTTACCCCTTTAAAGGGGTACTCCAGTGAAAACCTTTTTTCTTTTAAATCAATTGGAGCCAGAAAGTTAAACATATTTGTAAATTACTTCTATTAAAAAGTCTTAATCCGTCCTGTACTTATTAGCTGCTGAATGCTACAAAGGAAATTCCTTTCTTTTTGGAACACTGATGACATCACGAACACAGTGCTCTCTGCTGACATCTCTGTAGATTTTAGCAACCGTGCATAGCAGATGTATGCTAAGGGCAGCATGGTGGCTCAGTGGTTAGCACTGCTGCCTTGCAGTGCTGGGGACTTGGGTTCAAATCCCACTACGGACAACAATAAATAAAGACTTATTATTATTATTATTATAATAACGTCAGCAAAGAGAACTGTGCTCGTGATGTCCTCAGAGAGCATTCCAAAAGGAAAAGAATTTCCTCTGTAGTATTCAGCAGCTAGTAAGTACAGGAAGGATTAAGATTTTTTAATAGAAGTAATTTACAAATCTGTTAAACTTTTCAGAGCCAGTTGATTTAAAAGAAAAAAGGTTTTCACCAGAGTACCCCTTTAAGCAGCTTGGACACCCATTCATTTAGTTATTAGAATTGCACCATTTCTAGCATTCAGTCTCATAAAGCAATTTGCATCCCTGTAAGGGCATCTAGAATGGCGTGTTGACCATGGTAGCACGATGTATGACATAACCCTTTATTGCTATTTTAGGACATTAAGGAAGTTCAGGGCTATGTTTTAATAGCTCACAATCTGCTGAGTTATATCCCCTTGGAGAAGTTGCGCATTATTCGAGGGGCTCAACTCTTCCAGGATCGGTATGCCCTAGCAGTGCTGTACAACTCGCAGTCTGGAGGAGCAGCGGCCGGCCTGCGAGAACTGCGCATGAGGAGTCTTACAGGTAAGTCATGCTTGTAGGCTTATGTAAGGGAAGTACAGTGGTCCCTCAAGTTACAATATTAATTGGTTCCTGGACGGCCATTGTATGTTGAATCCATTGTATGTTGAGACCAGAACTCTATGGAAACCTGGTAATTGGTTCTAAAGGCACCAAAATGTCATCCAAAAATAGGAAAAAGTGAGGATTAAAGAAAAATAAGTAGATAACTAATATAGATAAAGCAAATCCTTACATATAAAAGTAATAAAGATCTGCTGGGAGCTGTAACCACTGTCTGTGTAAGTGTTTCCCAAGCATGGAGCCCCCAGCTGTTGCAAAACTACAACTCCCAGCATGCTGGGAATTGTAGTTTTGCAACAGCTGGGGGCACCCTGCTTGGGAAACACTGGTCTATGTTGAGGACAGGAGCTTCTTCAGGGTCCTGTACAGTACACGCAGTGTCCTAAAAAAGTAACATGGAGCCGCCCTCACCTGGTGTCCAGAGGTGCAGGTAACCCTGGTACAGGTAAAGTGTACAGAACATGTAATACCTCCCTGTACTGTAGGGGGCGCTACCAGACACCAGTCAGTGCATACACTTCAGTAATACAGGGGTTTTACCAGTGAATGCCTATTCTGATTGGTCGTTTTTTCCAGCCATTGACACTAGAGATGAGCGAACTTACAGTAAATTTGATTCGTCACAAACTTCTCGGCTCAGCAGTTGATGACTTATCCTGCATAAATTAGTTCAGCTTTCAGGTGCTCCGGTGGGCTGGAAAAGGTGGATACATTCCTAGGAAAGAGTCTCCTAGGAATGTATCCACCTTTTCCAGCCCACGGGAGCACCTGAAAGCTGAACTCATTTATGCAGGATAATTCATCAACTGCCGAGCCGAGAAGTTCGTGACGAATCGAATTTACTGTAAGTTCACTCATCTCTAATTGACACGTTTCACAGATCTGGACTGTCCGTAGCATTGTATGTTGAGTCTGGTTTCAACTTACAATGGTCCAGAAAAGACCATTGTATGTTGAAACTATTGTATGTTGAGGCCATTGTAAGTTGAGGGATCACTGTAATGCTACATCCAATCACTATTGATTCTACTATACGTTTATAGATCTGTAAGAGGATTGTTTGTTGCTGAATTTTAAGGTAAGGAAAGCAAAGAGAAGAGGCGATGCCATAGGAAATATTGGAACGGGGCCCCCATCCTGGGGCTCTCACAGCCCTCCTTACTATCTCCTCTGGGAAACAAGGGCATCCTATACCTGGGTTCCCTTCTCTTTGCTGCAGCTGGGGGGCCAAAGGTAGAAAAAAGCTCAACACAAATTGCCACTTAACAAGAGGCCTAGCTATATAGGGGATGCAGAAGTATCAGATGCATCCAGTCCCTGGTGTCTGAGGGGGCCCAAAACCTGTGCCACATAAGAATACACCAGTATGATAAATGGCTCATGCTCAACGGGGGGGCTCTGGTACAGATTTTGCACTGGGACCCAAAATCTACATGTTATACCTCTGCACTTACCCATATAGAAGGAGACCAAAGCCATCTTGGTGCTCAACAGAACACAAAGATGGCAGAAATTCTTAGCTGTATAAGGCAGCATTCACACCACGTTTTTGCGATACATTTCCCGTATCAGGTTTTTGAGGAAAAACTGATTCCTCAAAACCGGACTAAACTGTATCAAAACGTGTGGACAAATTTTATCCGTATACAGTTTAAAACATGATGTCCGGTTGCATCTGTTTTTTAAGAAAAAACGTATACGTTTTTAACTTTTCACTCCATCATGAATAAAGTTTCACTTGTTTGATTGAAATTCCAAGAAAAAAAAATGTGCAAAGTCAAAAACCGTATGGTGAAAACCGGATGGAACCGTACGCACATACAGTTCTGTACGGTTCCCATTGACTCCCATGTCAAAAAAACCCGTATACGGTTTAATACAGTTTTTCACCCGGACCAAAAAACGTGGTAGACTACGGTTTTGGGTACGGGGGAAAAAAAACTGACAAAACCGTACAGGATGCAAAACGGAGACAACCTGATGCATCTTTTGGCATACGGTTTTCAATGGAGAGTCAATGCATACGGTTTTCAATACGGTTCCGTACGGTTTTCACATAGAAAATGTATACGGGAACTGTATTGCAAAAACGTGGTGTGAACCCGGCCTAAGATAGAAACAATTTTTTTTTCATATGAAAATAGTTAAGATATGACATAAATGTGAAATAAACTTTCCATGGACTTACCGGAGAACCCGACTCCTCCAAGAAGACGGGGAGAGCAGTGAGCCACAAAGTGAAGTGCTATAGTGATAGGTTTAGGTCCTTAAAGGGGTACTCCGCCCCTAGACATCTTATCCCCTATCCAAAGGATAGGGGATAACATGTCAGATCGCCGGGGTCCCGCTGCTGGGGACCCCGGGGATCGCTGCTGCAGCACCCCGCTATCATTACTGCGCAGAGTGAGATAGCTCTGCACATAATGACGGGCAATACAGGGGCCGGAGCATCGTTATGTCACGGCTCCGCCCCTCGTTATGTCACGGCTCCGCCCCTCATGACGTCACGGATCCGCCCCTCGTGACGTCACGGCTCCGCCCCCGTCAATACAAGTCTATGGGAAGGGGGCGTGGCGGTCGTCACGCCCCCTGCCATAGACTTGCATTAAGGGGACGGGGCCGTGATGTCATGAGGGGCGGAGCCGTAACGATGCTCCGGCCCCTGTATCGCCCATCATTACGCACAGAGCGAACTTGTTCTGTGCAGTAATGATGGCGGGGTGCCGCAGCGGCGATCCCCGGGGTCCCCAGCAGCAGGACCGCGGTGATCTAACATCTTATCCCCTATCCTTTGGATAGGGGATAAGATGTCCTGGGGCGGAGTACCTCTTTAACACTTAGACCCCAAAGGATCAAAACTTTAGACGTGTCTGTGACAGTAATGCTTGGGAGTGTAAACACTTTGAACGCTATAATATAGTAGGGTTAGGCTGGGTTCACACCACGTTTTTGCAATACAGTTCCTGTATAAGTTTTCAATGTGAAACCCGTACGGAACCGTATTGAAAACCGTATGCACTGACTCTCCATTGAAAACCATATGCCAAAAGATGCATCAGGTTGTGTCCGTTTTGCATCCTGTACGGTTTTGTCAGTTTTTTTTCCCCGTACCCAAAACCGTAGTCTACCACGTTTTTTGGTCCGGGTGAAAAACTGTATTAAACCGTATAATTTTTTTTTAAACATAGGAGTCAATGGGAACCGTACAGAACCGTATGTGCGTACGGTTCCATCCGGTTTTCACCATACGGTTTTTGACTTTGCACAGTTTTTTTTCTTGGAATTTCAATCAAACAAGTGAAACTTTATTAAAAATGGAGTGAAAAGTTAAAAACATAAGTTTTTTTCTTACAGAACGGATGCAACTGGACATCATTTTTCAATCCGTATATGGTTTTTAACTGTATACGGGTTGAAATTTGTACACACGTTTTGATACAGTTTAGTCCGGTTTTGAGGAATCAGTTTTTAATCAAAAACCTGATACGGGAACTGTATTGCAAAAACGTGGTGTGAATGCAGCCTAAGGCTGGGTTCACACCACGTTTTTCAAATACGGTTACCGTATACGGTTTTCCGCTAAAAAACGTATGTCAAAAACCGTATGCAAACGTATACAACCGTATAACTCCAAATTAAAACGTATACGGTTTTTCCCTGTACGGTTCTATCCGTTTGCATCAGTTTTTGCCAACGGTTTTGCTATTTTGTCAACTCCAAAATATGTGTCAACTCCAAAAACGGATTAGAAAAACCGCGTGCAACCGTATTCTGAAATTCTGTGTACGGTTCTCATAGACAACAATGTTAAAAGAACCACATACGGTTCGCATACGGTTTTCCAACCAGAGGCAAATACGTGGTCGACAGCGTTTTTGCCTACGGTTGAAAAATCGGCAAAACCGTATCCGAGGCAAAACGGATGCAACCGTACACAACATCTGGAATACGGTTTACAATGCATTCTCTATGCATACGGTTTCGGATACGGTCAGACACGTTTTTTTGCGGAAAACAGTATACGGTTACCGTAGTTGAAAAACGTGGTGTGAATGCAGCCTTAGAGAGATCTGCTATGGTTTAGATCAGTGGTCCCCAAATTAGGGATCGACCGATATCGTTTTTTTAGGGCCGATACCGATAATCGGTGGAGGTTAGACGGAATATCGGTATAACTTATACCGATATTCCGGTATAAATTATCGGCTATTTATTCCCCCGCGACACCGCTGCAGATCATTGATTTAAAGCGGGCGCTTTAAATCAATGCACTGCAGTGGCTTTTGCGGTGACAAAGGCCGCCGCCGCCGCCACCACCCGCTTCTCTCCCCCTACCTGTCAGGGTGGTCCGGGCCATCCATCCTTCCTGTAGTGTCCGGCGGCATTCCGGGTGGAGGGTGAACCGGTCCGGGCTGTCCTTCTTCTCCGGGGGTCATCTTCTCCACTCCGGGCAGGCTCCGGCCTAGTAACGCAGTATAGACGCCACTGCGCAGTGACGCACCTGACGTCACGGCGTAGCGGCGTCTATGCAGCGTACTAGGCCGGAGCCTGCCCGGAGTGGAGAAGATGACCCCCGGAGAAGAAGGACAGCCCGGACCGGTTCACCCTCCACCCGGAATGCCGCCGGACACTACAGGAAGGATGGATGGCCCGGACCACCCCCATTACGGGTAAGTTAAATTTTTTTTATTGACACGGAGGGTGGGGGAGGGGCCCGACCGGTATAGCGGTATGGGCAAAAATCCATACCGGTATACCGCCCAGCACTACGGTGGGGGTGTGACGCGGTGTGGTGGGTCCGGGGGGGCGGTCGCTGTGCGGTGCGGCGCGTCGGGGGGTGGGGGTTTGGGGCGGTCGCGGTGGTGCCGGTGCGGGGGGCGGGGCATTATCGGCTTATCGGCAAGGTAATTGCCGATACCGATAATGCCCAAAATCGTGATTATCGGCCGATAATATCGGCCATACCGATAATCGGTCGATCCCTACCCCAAACTGTGGCCCTCCAGATGTTGTAAAACTACAACTCCCAGCATGCCTGGACAGCCAACGGCTGTCCAGGCATGCTGGGATTTGTAGTTTTGAAACATCTGTAGGGCCACAGTTTGGGGACCACTGGTTTAGATAGTTGGTCACTGGCCCATTCCACTATTGGACAAGCTAAGCCTAAAACCGTTTTACTACCCTAGTCGTACTGCGAGCCGTCTCCCTGGAAATACGGAAGCTGGAGAAACGTTCTGTCTGGCTGTCCTATAAACCACGTGGCCTGAGGACGTAGTAGATATTATTACTGCCAGTAGCTTTATGGTGACCGCACTGGTCCATCCCTGTTGATGACACATATTCCCCTAAATTGGGAAAAACATTTAAAAATATCTG